>NC_037671.1:74643890-74946297 GCF_003255815.1 Theropithecus gelada | reverse complement strand
GTCCTTTGTAGGGACATGGATGCAGCTGGAAACCATCATTCTTAGCAAACTATCACAAGAACAGAAAACCAAACACCGCATGTTCTCACTCATAGGTGGGAACTGAACAATGAGATCACTTGGACTCAGGAAGGGGAACATCACACACCGGGGCCTATCATGGGGAGGGGGGAGGGGGGAGGGATTGCACTGGGAGTTATACCTGATGTAAATGACGAGTTGATGGGTGCAGCACACCAACATGGCACAAGTATACATATGTAACAAACCTGCACGTTATGCACATGTACCCTACAACTTAAAGTATAATAATAATAAATAAATTTAAAAAAAAAAAAAAAACCCTAGAAGATAACATCAGAAAAACCCCTCTAGACACTGGCATAGGCAAAGACTTTATGACCAAGAACCCAAAGGCAAATGCAACAGAAACACAAAGATAAATAGATGAGACTTAATTAAACTAAAAATCTTCTGCACAGCAAAATAAATAATCAGCAATAATAATAAAAAATAAAAAAAAAGAAATAATCAGCAGATGAAATAGACAACCCACCGAGTGGGAGAAAATATTTGCAAACTATGCATCCAACAAAGGACTAATAGGCAGAATCTACAAGGAACTCAAACAAATCAACAAGCAAAAAACAAACAATCCCACCAAAAAGTGGCATAAAGACTTGAATAGACAATTCTCGAAAGAAGATATACAAATGGCCAACAAACATGAAAATATGATCAACATCACTAATGATCAGGGAAATGCAAATCAAAACCACAATGCAACACCATCTTTCTCCTACAAGAATAGCCATAATCAAAAAAATCAAAAGGTAACAGATGTTGGTGTGGATGTGGTGAAAAGGGAACACTTTCACACTGCTGGTAGGAATTTAAACTAGTATAATGACTATGGAAAACAGAATGGAAATTCCTGAAAGGGCTAAGTAGATCTACCATTTTATCCAGCAATCCCACTACTGGATATCTATACAGAGAAGTCATTATATGAAAAACATTCTTGCACATGCATGCTTACAGCAGCACGATTTGCAATTGCAAAAATATGGAACCATCCCAAATGCTCATCAACTGACTGGGTTAAAAAATGTGTTATATATATACACCATGGAATAATACTCAGCCATAAAAAGAAATGAAATAATAGCATTCACAGCAACCTGGATGGAATTGGAGGCCATTATTCTAAGTGAAGTAACTCAGGAATAGAAAATTAAATATTGGATGTTCTCACTCATAAGTGGGAGCTAAGCTGTGAGGACACAGAGGCATAAGAATGATACATAGACTTTGGGGACTGGGGGAAAAGAGTGGGAGGAAGGTGAGAGATAAAAGACTTCACATTCGGTACATTGTACACTTCTCAGGTATACCAAAATCTCAGAAATCACCACTACAGAACTTATCCATATAACCAAATACCACCTATTTCCCCCCTACCAAAAAAAAACAATTGAAATAAAAAATAGAAATAAAGAAATGAAGAAACAAAAAAAGAAAGAATACGGGCTTGGACTCTGACAAAATAGGTTATGGGAAGGGCAAGAAGGGGAAGTCTCTCAAGAGGAAACAAATGATTACTAGGAGAATTCAATGGGCTTGAAGAACATACAATGGTCTAGGACAATGTTTGGCCCACAGAGCAGACAATGGTTTGTGACAAAAGTTCATCTAGGTTTGTTGATAGACTAGTCTTCCTTCCTGCAATATGGGTTCAGTTCATGAAAAGTCAGGCAAGGGACCAGAAGTAATTGTTTACTTCTTTAGTGGGTCCAGACTTTTGCCAGATAAGGGAACTTCAGAGGATCCTATGCTTTGAGGCAGACAGAGGGGGTGAGGAGATGGGTGTAGTAAGAAAGACCCTGAGGCTCTTTTTTTTAGTTAGCATTTACAAGGTATCATATTTTGGGATATTAGTTTTGACCCCTACAAAGGTATAAAACTCAGGATTTTTATAGGCCAGAGAAACTTCCTGATGAGTCTGCTTTCCTGATCTAAAAGTCCTAATGGGGAACTGATCATGGAGAATTATTCTGCAAAGAACTCAAAAAATGTGTATATAACATGCTAGATTTGAATTGGGGTTTTAAAAGCTTCAGAGTCTTCTGTCTTCTCATATATGTTCAGCAAGTACCAAATAAAGCAATTAAATGAGTTAACCCAAGGCCGAAGACTAGTGTGACTGATATCTAAAGACTTTGGAGGCCTGTTTTAAGCAGGAAAAAATGGTGCTTGGGCAGAGAAGTGCTTGACAGTCTGCAGAGGAGGGTGAAAGCAAAAACCCATCAGAGTCTTATTATTAAGGCCAAGCATTCGATGTTGCTTAAAAAAAAGTGGGGCTTTGGTGATATTATTCTCCCTGTCTATCTGTTCTCACTTTCTAAATAATCTCTTCCAATTCCCAAGTTTTAAAAATTACATCTAAATCTCTGGCCCTGGTCTGCACTCAACCTCAGACTTGTCTATCCAACAGCCTATACAACAACACAACTTGGTTGTCTAATGGGGTTCGCAAGCATAAGTATCTTCTGCCTGAAGATATGATACCCTGCAAAGCAAAACAAATATTTTTTGGATGAATGAACGAGTCAATGTTAGGTAGTAATAGACAGAGAAAACAATGTGCAGCCTGGGCAGTATTCAAGGAATCTGAAAAAAGAGGAAGACCTCTAAGCCTGCAGAAACCAGGAGGAGCTAGTATTGCTTAGGAAAGCCTGACTCCTGGATGGGACACCTTGGCCAGGGTCCAGGTACCTATGGGCCTAACAAAAGCAGAAGTATCTAAAACTGCTTAAGTCTGAATCTGTAATGATATATCTGAACTTATCTTAGCTTCAGAATCCCAGTGAATAATGCATCCAGGATGTAGGATTATGAGTATATAGGCATTACCTGAGGTGCAGAGGTAACTCAGGGGTAAGATACCCATTCATTCTTTTCAGACCAGAACCAGGACTGCTTTGTAAGAGAAGCCCTGACTTTTCTTTCTCTGGAGGCAGCTTTTTAAATCAGGTCTATATCCTGATTAGGTGCTTCATTTTTCATAAAAGAATGTTAACCTATTCCCAAGTCAGTCAATAGTTGTTGCACGTGGGTTGTTTTTATTCAATAACACAAATATCTGTAATCTCCTTACTTGTCAAGAAATATACTTCAGATTTTCTTCTGCCCAATGACCATGATATGATCATTTGTGAAAATGACACGCACGGTTGCCTGAAGAATTTTCCATCCATCCTTCTTAGAAATAAGTCATTCTTACAAGACTCTGCTGAGCCAGATCACTGAAGAACCAGGCCATATGACTGTTTCATTTCATATCAGCTATTACTCACCTGTCCTTGGGCATTATATCTTTAACATTCATTGGAGAACGTTATAAGGAAGAGCTCTAAGGTACTCCACATCTTATTAGCTATGCAAATATTGTTGATAAAGACCATGTTGTGACAGCCCATGGAAGAAGTCTCTCTGGACTCAGCTCCAAAAACATTCCAGTCTTCCCTAATCTACTGTCTTGTTTTCTCATGGACAACATGAGTCATGTAACTGATCATAGTTTCCTTTTGGAGGGTCTGTTGGAATGTTAGGAAATGAATTTTTCAACCACTTTACATGAGTTTGGGGTATTAACTTTATTGTGGGTTAATCTGCCCTTATCTTACTTTTGTTAATCTTTTATCTTTTCACTTATTTGTATAAACAGTAAATATAAAACTTACCTGTGTGTGTATATATTTTTTTATTTGAAAATTATTACCTTTTTTTATACTTTAAGTTCTAGAGTACATGTGCACAACGTGCAGGGTTGTTTCATATGTATACATGTGCCATGTTGGTGTGCTGCACCCATTAACTCGTCTTTTACATTAGGTATATCTCCTAATGCTATCCCTCCCCACTCCCCCCACTGCATGACAGGCCGTGGTGTATGATGTTCCCCGCCCTGTGTCCAAGTGTTCTCATTGTTCAATTCCCAATTCCCACCTGTGAGTGAGAACATGCGGTGTTTGGTTTTTTATCCTTGCAATAGTTTCCTGAGAATGATGGTTTCCAGCTTCATCCATGTCCCTACAAAGGACATGAACTCATCCTTTTTTATGACTGCATAGTATTCCATGGTGTATATGTGCCACATTTTCTCAATCCAGTCTATCATTGATGGACATTTGGGTTGGTTCCAAGTCTTTGCTATTGTGAACAGTGCCACAATAAACATACGTGTGCAAGTGTCTTTATAGCAGCATGATTTATAATCCTTTGGGTATATACCCAGTAATGGGATGGCTGGGTCATATGGTATTTCTACTTCTAGATACTTGAGGAATCGCCACACTGTCTTCCACAATGGTTGAACTAGTTTACAATCCCACCAACAGTGTAAAAGTGTTCCTATTTCTCCACATCCTCTCCAGCACCTGTTGTTTCCTGACTTTTTGATGATAGCTATTTCTAACTGGTGTGAGATGGTATCTCATTGTGGTTTTGATTTGCATTTCTCTGATGGTCAGTGATGATGAGTATTTTTTCATGTGTCTGTTGGCTGCATAAATGTCTTCTTTTGGGAAGTGTCTATAGCCTTCACCCACTTTTTGATGGGTTTGTTTTTTTCTTGTAAATTTGTTTGAGTTCTTTGTAGGTTCTGGATATTAGCGCTTTGTCAGATGAGTAGATTATGAAAATTTTCTCCCATTCTGTAGGTTGCCTGTTCACTCTGATGGTAGTTTCTTTTGCTGTACAGAAGCTCTTTAGTTTAATTAGATCCCATTTGTCAATTTTGGCTTTTGTTGCCGTTGCTTTTGGTGTTTTAGACACGAAGTCCTTGCCCATGCCTATGTCCTGAATGGTATTGCCTAGGTTTTCTTCTAGGATTTTTATAGTTTTAGGTCTCTAAAATAATGATTTATATTTCATTTATCCAAATGCTATTTGTAAATAATTATTTGTTAACTTACCAAGGCCAGATGTCAACTATAATAATTTATTTTATTAGATCTGAGACCTACATCCTTTCTTCCTTTCAATTCATAGATAATAGTGTTTTCATTTAATAAATAACTGTAGATTTCATAAGTCTTAGGCTATAAAGTGGCTTATTTTATTCACTAACTATTTATTGAACACCAACTCTGTGCTAGGCAGTGTTCTGAGTATTAATGTACACAAATAAACAAGGTTACTACCCTTATGTAGCATATATTCTGTGGCATGGAGTTAGGGGTAAATTAATAATAAACAAGCAAACGTGTAAACGGATAATTTCCAATCAGAGGCCAGACTTTTAAAACAATACACTGGGTTTATGTGGTGATAATTGGAGAGCGGTTTCAGACTGGATTGTCAAGGAAGTCCTCTTTGGAGGTGACAGCTGATGAGGAGAGAGTCACGTAAATATCTTTAAGAGAAGAGAGCTCTAGACAGAAAAACAAGTATGATGTCCCTAATGTGAGGAATAGTTTGATGTATTGAAAAAAGGAAAAAAAAAACATAATTAGCAAAAGAGAAAGTGGTGTAAGACAAGTCAGGATGTTGACAGAGACTATATTAGATAGAAATAAGGGATGTATAAAGAATTCAAAGTTATGTGGAAGAAGTCACTGTATAGCCACTTTAAATTGCATAATGGGAAAATAACTTTCTAAAGAGGTGACATCTAAACTGAGGCTATAGAGATGCTGAGCTGGTAGAAAAACCTTCAGGCTACTGAAGAGTCAAGCAAGAAGAGTACAGAAGAGTGGCCACTGGATTTGACAAGTTGAGGTCGTTCATGATCCTGACAATCAAAACATATTCATGGATTGTTAAGAAAAGAAGCCTGATTAGAATAAGTTAAAGAGAAATAAAATATATGCCATATTTAGGGATAAGAAGACTCAAGATAAAAAATATTTCAATTCTGTCTCATTTTGTCCTCAAATTTAAACAAAATTTAGTGAAAAGGTCTTCAGGGTTTTCATGATCTTGACAATATTCATAAAATGAATATGGAAATACAAAGTACTAGAAATTTCTACAAATACTTTGAAGAAAGTACTGGGAGATATGGTCTATTAGATATCAAAATTTATTGTAAAACTACAGTAAATAAGAGAATTATACAAGTGAAGTATTAAACCCATGAAATAACATAGAGATCCAGGAAATACATATTTTTGTGCATATAAATATGCAAAATATATATTTGTGCATATAAGATACACATGACATTACAAAGCTGTGGAGAAATGGTGGGCTACTCATTCATAATGCTAAGACAAATGGACAAAAGATATGAACAGGTGATTTGAAAGAAAGAAAAACGGATGGCCAATACACATATGAAAATCTGTTCTACATGCCTAGGTATCAGAGTGACATGATTTGGCTGTGTCCCCATCCAAATCTCATCGTGAATTGTGGTTCCCATAATCCCCAGGTGTTATGAGAGGGACCTGGTGGGAAGTGGTTGCATCATGGTTGGGGGGAGGTGAGGGTGATTTCCCTCATGCTGTCCTCATGATAGTGAGTGAGTTTTCATGAGATCTGATGGCTTTATAAGCATCTGGCATTTCCCTGCTGGCACTTCTCTCTCCTGCTGCATTGTGGAGAAAAAAGTGTTTGCTTCCCATTCCACCACGATCATAAGTTTCCTGAGGCCTCCCCAGCCATATGGAACTGTGAGTTAATTAAACCTCTTTTCCTTATGAATACTCAGTCTCAGGTATTTCTTCAAAGCAGCATAAGAACAGAGTAATACAGCAAATTGGTACCAGGAGTTGGGTACTGCTATAGGAATACCTGAAAATGTGGAAGTGATTTTGGAACTGTGTAACATGCAGTGGTTGGAACAGTTTGGAGGACTCAGAAGAAGACCAGAAAAAGTGGGAAATTTTGGGACTTCCCAGAGACTTGTTAAATATCTTTGACCAAAATGCTGACAGTGATATGGACAATGAAGTCCAGGCTGAGGTGGTCTCAAATGGAGATGAGGAACTTGTTAGAAACTGGAGTAAAGGTCACACTTGCTATGTTTTAGCAAAGACACTGGCGGCTTTTTGCCCCTGCCCTAGAGATCTGTGGAACTTTGAACTTGAGAGAAGAGATTTAGGGTATGTAGCAGAAAAAATTTCTAAGCAGCAAAGCATTCAAGAGAGGACAGAGCATAAAAGTTTGGAAAATTTGTGGCCTGGAAAATGCAGTAAAAAAGAAAAACCAATTTTCTGAGGAGAAACTCAAGCCAGCTTCAGAAATTTGCATAAGTAGCAAGGAGTCAAATGTTAATCACAAGACAATGGGGAACATGTCTCCAGGTAATATCAGGATCTTCATGGCAGCCTCTCCTGTGACAGACCTGGAGGCCTAGGAGGGAAAAATGCTTTCCTGGGCTGGGTCCAGGACCCCCTACCCTGCCCTGTGCAGCCTCAGAACTTGGTGCCCTGAGTCCCAGCTGCTCCAGCCATGGCTAAAAGTGGCCAAGGTATAGTTTGGGTCACTGCTTCAGAGAGTATAAGCCATCAGGCTTCACAGCTTCCACATGGTGTTGGTCCTGTGGGTGCACAGAAAACAAGAACTGAGGTTTGGGAACCTCCACCTAGATTTCAGAAGTTGTATGGAAATGCCTGAATGTCCAGGAAGAGGTGTGCTGCAGGGGTAGAGCCCTCATGGAGAACCTCTGCTACAGCAGTGCAGAACGGAAATGTGGGGTCCAAGCCCCCATACAGAGTCTGCACTGGGGCACTGCCTAATGGAGCTGTGAGAAGAGGGCCACCATCCTCCAGGCCCCAGAATGGTAAATCCAATGACAGCTTGCCCTGTAGTCCTAGAAAAGCAAGAGGCACTCAATGCCAGCCCATGAAAGCAGCCAGGAAGTGGGCTGGACCCTACAAAGTCATAGGGGCAGAGCTGCCCAAGGCTATGGGGGCCCACCTCTTGCATCAGCATGACTTGGATGTGAGACATGCAATCAAAGATCATTTTGGCACCTTAAGGTTTAATGACTGCCCTATTGGATTTCCAACTTGCATAGGGCCTGTATCCACTTCGTTTTGGCCAATTTCTCCCATTTGAAATGGGTGTGTTTACCTAATGCCTCTACCCCCATTGTATCTCAGAAGTAACTAACTTGTTTTCTCTTTTAAAGCTCATAGGCAGAAGGGACTTGACTTGCCTGGTCTCAGATGGGACTTTGGACTTGGATTTTTGGGTTAATGCTGAAATGACCTAAGACTTTGGGGGACTACTGGAAAGGCATGATTGTGTTTCCAAATATGAGGACATAAGATTTGGGGGTGGAATAATATGGTTTGGCCATGTCCCCAGCCATATCTCACCTTGAATTATAATTCCCATAATAATCACATGTCATGAGAGGGACCCAGTGGGAAGTGATTGGATCATAGGGGCAGGTTACTCCATGTTGTTCTCATGATATTGAGTGAGTTTTCATAAGATCTGATGGTTTCAAAAGCATCTGGCATTTCCCCTGCTGGCACTTCTCTCTCTTGCTGCCTTGTGAAGAAAGAAGTGTTTGCTTCCCCTTCCACCGTGACTGTAAGTTTCCTAAGGTCTCCCTATCCACATAAGACTGTGAGTCAATTAAACCTCTTTTTGCTGGGCTTGGTGGCTCATGCCTGTAATCCTAGCATTTTGGGAGGTCGAGCTGGGTGGATCACGAGGTCAGGAGTTTAAGACCAGCCTGACCAGTGTGGTGAAACCTTGTCTCTACTAAAAATACAAACATTAGTTGGGCATGGTGGTGGGAACCTGTAGTCCCACCTACTCAGGAGGCTGAGGCAGGAAAATCGCTTGAACCCGGGAAGCAGAGGTTGCAGTAAGCCAAGATCATACCACTGCACTCCAGCCTGGGTGACAGAGTAAGACTTCATCTCAAAAAATAAAAATAAAAATAAATTAAACCTCTTTTCTTTATAAATTACCCAGTCTTGAGTATTTCTCCATAGCAGCATGAGAACAGACTAATACATAGGGAAATGCAAATTAAAATTATAGTGAGACACCATTTTAAACTAATCAGTTTGGCAAAATTAAAAAGTCTGACAATTCAAGTGTTGGCATGAATGTGGAGAAATAAGAACTTCTCATTTATAATTGGTATAAATGGAAATTTGTATAATACCTGTCAACAGAGAATAAACTCAATAGCAGTTATTTAATGAAATATTAAACAAAATTGAAATGAATAAATTAGTATAAATAAATCTCAAGAACATAATGTTGACCAAAGAAATAAATTGTAAAATGATATGTACAATATATTATTTATTTAACATTTGAAAGCTCATAAGAACAATACAAATATATATTTGTGCATTAGTATATATAAATATGCATAGACATGATAAACACCAAATCCAGGTTAATAGTTGATGGTTAAGAGTTAACAGTTGATGATGGAATATGAGGAAAGCTGAAGGACTATCCATCTGATTACAACTATTTTTGTATTTAAAATATTTTTATAATTTCAAATGTATATTAGATTCAGGGGGCAAATGTGCCGGTTTCCCACATGAGTATACTGCATGATGCTGAGGTTTGGGTTAGGAATTATTCCATCACCAAAATAGTGAGCAAAATACCCAGCAGTTAGTTTTTCAACCCTTGGCCCCCTCTCACACTCTCCCCATAGAGTGTCTATGGTTGCCATCTCTATGCCCATAAATACCCAATGTTATAGCTCCCTCTATAAGGGAGAACATACAGTATTTGGTTTTCTGTTCCTACATTAATTCGCTTGGGATAATGGTCTGTAGCTACATCCATGTTCCTGCAAAGGACATAATTTCATTCTTTATATGGCTGCATAGTATTCCATGGCATATGTATACTACATTTTTTTATCCAGTCCACCACTAATGGGGACTTAGGGTGATTCCATGTCTTTGCCATGCTGTGATGAACTTTCAAGTGCATGTATCTTTTTGGTAGAATGATTTATTTTCTTTTGGATATAAACTCCAGCAATGGGATTGCTGGGTCAAATAGTAGTTCTGTTTTAAGGTCTTTGAAAAATCTCCAAACTGATTTCCACAGTGACTGAACTAAGTTGCATCCCCATCAACAGTGTATAAGTGTTACCATTTCTCCACAGCCTCACCAGCATTGTTGTTTTTTACTTTTTACTAATAGCCATTCTGACTAGTATGAGATAGGTGAAGTCTGGGCAGGTAATCATCAGGATGGTAATATTAAGAAGAAGGCGAGGAATGGTTTTTTGTAAACTGGGAAGTTAACTTACAGAGAAAACTCACAAAGTTATGTGTTAAATTGATCTAGGCCAATTTAGGTAAATACAGATAGTTTGTTTAGTATGTTACATGGGCACTAATAGTTGAAAGTGGTTTAGAGGTAGCTACTCTCCTACAACCTTCTTATCAGGTTTCAGTAAAAGAAAGAATCAAACCAAAATCTTCCACACATGCAAACTATTATTAAAGCCTGTTCTGTAAGTTCAATGAAATCCCACTTTGGTTTCAAAAAAGGATTGAAGTCCTTCCAACCATGCCTTACATGAGCTTTCTTTGGTACAAATGCAAGACAGTCTAGGGGCAAATTTAAGTGACCTCATTTTCATCCTCCTCCAAAGATATGACTAGGCAACAGAACTCTTGAAGGAACAAGCTTCCAACTTCATCCTAAAAATGAAGAGTAACACAATAGACTCATGTCAGAACAGGAAATCTTTCTAAAATATTTTAACCAATTCACACATTTTAACTATTGTTAATATCACTTAGTACATGCCCATTTCCATGATCTAATTAACAAGCCACTGATCTCACCAATGAATGTCCAACTCTATCCTTCATTATGCTAGTATTTAAAACTCTGGTGTTAATCTGAATTAAAAGTCATTGAAGATTGTAGTAACCATGTTTGGAGTGTGGCTTCTTTGCTGAATTTCTGTTTGAGACTTGAGGTAACAAATTTCTCTCATTTTTACTGATAGTTAATAAATGTAGGATTCTAACTTGTGATCAGTGACTGTGCTTAAATCCCTTATTAGCTATGAGATGGTGAGAACTTCCTTAGCCTCCCTAAGCTCTAATGTCCTCATATGCAACATGACAATAGTAATCACCTAATATGGTTAATACAGGAATTAAAGACATCTAAAGGGCTTAAAACTCAAAAATATTTATTATGATTAGTGTTTTGGCTAGCATTTTTTGTGCGGCATCACATTGAAAGGTACTGAACTGGTAACCCCATTTCATTTTCTTTATATGCATTGTATCACTTTTAGATTGTATGCTCCTACAGAGCATATGTCTATGTGTTTCGTGCTCTAACACTTTTTTGAGTCCTACAAAGTGAAGCAATTCAGGAACTTCTTTTTAAGCGAGTGCTTGTTAAGCAGACACAATCTTGCACTAGCAGATCTTGAACTCGATCTCTTTCACTCTCTTCCTCCCTTAACTGTGCTACATACTTCCACCATGCCTCTTGCTCTGCCTCTATACAATCCTTTAAAAAAAAAAAAAAAACTTCTCTAAAGAGAATTCTCACTCACTGTCTCTTTTTCACCATCCAATTACTCTCTAATGCACTGCAAGCTGACTTCCTTCCCTGCTAAGCTACTACTGAAATGGCCTCCCAAAGGTCACAGATTCCTCCTTATCACAGTTTAAGCAGAGTTTCCTCAGCACTAATCTTGATTCTCTTTTCAGCCCTTGACTCTGCTGACTCTCCACTCTTCCTTGCCGTGTACCTAAGTGCTCAGGCAATAAACACTGCAGGAATGCAAGCCACAAAGATATTTCAGCAGCATCATTTAAACTGGGTTTTAATGTCTCTCAATTCAAGTCACTGTGCTCTTAGAATGTGCAACATTTATCATGACTTCTGCAACCACATATAGAAGGGAATATATGTAACTTGCTGAGACCAAACATGTGGATTCTCTTAGCAGTTGTGGCTAATTATTTTTGAAAAATCTGCATTTCAAAATACATGCAGATTGACACATTTATGATTTAAAAAAAAAAAAAGTTACCTGCTTGTGTGTTTTTCTAGTGTGTGGCTTCTGATTATGTTTACCAATGGACTAGATCAGTTTATTCTGTATTTGCTGTATTTATTACCAAGAAGTTGGAGAGAGGCAAGGAAGAAAGACAGGAAAGAACCCTACATTAAGAGCCCTCAGAGGAAGGCTGACCTGCTTTTTCTCCACAAGAGGATGGGATTATTCAACCCTTCCCACACTGGGATTCACTAAAGAGGTCTCTGAGAAAATAATGAGTGTGGATGAGGATGTAGGACCTCTGTGCCTGGGTTGCTATCTATCTCATCCTCACTAAAACTGTCATCTTGAGGCCCTATGGTTGCCTCTCTTCATTCTTGCTCTAGTGCAGTCAGCTTTTGGTAGGTTCCGTCCCTTCCTTCTCCCTCATTATGTCTGAGGAATCCCTTTTTGTTTAATCCTGTAGTTTTTAGCTGACAGCCAAAGTGAGATGGATCCAGAGGGTAGACTCAAGGGATGGAAGCCTACCTTAGATGACATCCCAATTAATGTTACCCTTGTGTTTCTGTGTATTATATCCCTAATTTCTAAGTTATAATAATGAAGGGAAAACTCTCTGAGTTACACAGTGTATCTTCTATTAACAACAAAGGCATTTCTTCACAACATCCAGAAATACAGGTGAGGACATTAGGGTTTTTTCATAACCAATAGAACCTATTCCTTCCAGATTACAGATTTCACACATACGGCAGTGCCTAACTGCCCCTCCTAGTAGTGGTTCCTTCGAGGAGAAGTTCAGCTACTCCTGACTAATCACACATTTTAATGGTGATAGAAATGTTTCAAGAGTCCCCTGTGCCTGCCTGGAGTGGAGAGACAAATAAACAGCCAATAATATAGCAAAGAGAAACCTAGAAACAGTAAGAGGACATTAGTCCTACTACCAAAGAAAAGACTACACCATTCCAGACACAGAAATTTTCTAGATTCCTAGGTAGTCACCTTACCTAAGTTTAAATTAGTAGATGTAATGTGAAGGAAAAGATCAATGTAAACAGTGAACTTTTCATAGGACCCTGCCTTTTCAATGGCTTCTCTTCTGTTCAGTATTGTTAATTTGTCCAGTGAGTATCAGTTGCTTACTCAGCATGTTTTCCCTATAGTGGGAACATAGTGAGAAGCAATGGAAAGAACATAGCTTTGAAAGTAGAGAGATCTTGGGTGGAAAACCTGCTTCAGTTTTGTTAGTTGCATAATTGAATAATGTACTCACCATTTCTAACCCTCAGTTTTCTCATCTGTGAGATGTAAATAAAAATAGTACTTGCAAGCTGGGTGCAATGGCTCACACTTGTAATCCCAACACTTTGTGAGGCCAAGACAGGAGCAGCACTTGAATCCAGGAGTTTGAGGCCACTTTGGGCAACAGAGTGAGACCCCATTTCTACAAAAAAATTAAAAATATCTAATAAAATTTAATTTAAAAAACTAGTACTTGCCTCACGGGGGTGCTGGGAAAATGTCACACTATACATATAAAGCACTTAATTGAGTGTTTTATATTTAATAGGAGCTCAAAAAAATGTGTCTATTTCGATTTAACAAAAGGAATCATTTCTTTGTGATATTAACTGATTCATTTTGGTAAACATGATATGGTTTGCTCTGTGTCTCCACCCAAATCTCATCTTAAATTGTAATCCCCACATTCCAGGGGAGGGACCTGGTGGGAAGTGATTGGATCATGGGGGCAGTTTCCCCCGTGCTGTTCTCATGATAGCGAGTGAATTCTCACAAGTTCTGATGGTTTAAAAGTCTGGCACTGCCCCCCTTCCTCTCTCTCTCCTGCCACCATAAGAAGACGTGTCTTGCTTCCCCTTCCGCCATGATTGTAAGTTGTCTAAGACCCCGGAGTCATGCTTTCTGTTAAGCATGCCTGTTAGTCAAACTTTTTTTCTTCATAAATTACCCAATCTCAGGTAGTTCTTTATAGCAGTGTGAAATGGATTAATATAAAACTTATTATTTATATCTACTGATTTCAGATGAAGGAATATATCTGCAAAGATATACTGCCTTTTCCACCCTACCTTGTACAGTTTAAATGTACCACTGAAATTCTGCCAGAAAATACAGGGGAAAGCTTATCTCTTTAAGAATATACAATTATAGTTGACACCTTGAAGAAGCACTTCTGGATTAATTAACAGTGACCCATAATTAAACACAACAGTAATTAGAGAACAACTTGATGGTCCCAGAAAGCATTGTCTTGGGAATTATGAATGCTTATCATTCTCGTTTGCTTCCTAAGTGGGAGTTATCAACATTAGTTACCCAGATTTTTCATCAAAAGTGGGAAAAATGCATAAGGTACTTCCATCAAGAGAAACTTTTAAGTATTTGTTATTTTAAAAGAAAATAAATGCTTTTATATTCATATCTATGATAGAGGATACTTCTTGAACACAAATTAGTCTATCCTATATTTTTCTTTAAGCAACATGTTTCATTAAGAAGACAATTAAGAGAAAATTGTTTTCAGAACTTGAAATTGTTGGTTTCTTTCCTGGAGAAAGAAGAGATATTTCACAACAGGGTTAGAAATGTAAGTATAACATAGAACTATATAGCAAACCAAAAGAGAAGTATTTCTTCAGCTGACATGAATGTATTTTAGAAATATTTATGTATAAATATGTATCTAGTCTATTGCATTCTCATATCATTTTTCCTACATATAATCAAGAAAAAATCTATTCATCTTTCACCTAGTTCATTTCTCATTTTCAGATACATTGTTATAAGTAGGATTATATGCTAATTGATGGTAATTTTCTTTAAATATTACCAAAATAATCTGTAGTTGAAGGTAAGAGCTAAAAATCCATTACCTCTGACCACCTCTGGATACCCCAAGAAAATAATGTTTAAAGAATTTTTTTAAGTATGAAACCACAACAAACCATGAGAAAGAAGACAACAGTAATAAAGTTTTAGACTTTCTGCAGCTGACATTTTCAGTATCTAAATGAATGTTGTTTGCAACCTAGAATTCTATATCCAGCCAAACTATCAACCAAATATGAGGGTAGATGGAAACCATTTTCAAACATGTAAGATTTTAAATTTATCTACCACAAACTTTCAGTAATGTACTAGAGCATGTGGTCTGCTAAAACAAGAGATTAAGTTAAGAAAGAAGACAATACAGGATCCAGAAATCACAGGATCCAACACCAGAGAGAGGTTGAAGGAATCCTCAGAATGATTGCGAAGGGTAATCCCCAGATGACTGCTGTGAACAATGACAAGAAATTAAATAATACAGACTGGAGAGGGTTAGAAAGCCCTGGGAAAGACAGACTACTTGAAGTGTTTAACTATGTGAAGAGATTTACATATCCAGGGTAACATTTGGGGATAATTTATTATTTTGTATTTAGAAACTAAGAAAAGGGTTTTTTTTTATTTTTTAAATGAGACAATTGCAAAAAGTATCATAGAAGGATAGTAGTGAAGGGTGTAGGCTCTTGGTAAGGTGCTGTGGCTCATGCCTATAATCCCAGCACTTTAGGAGGCCAAGGATGCTGGATCACTTGAGACCAGAAGTTCGAGACCAGCCGCCTGGGCAACATGGTGAAACCCCATCTTTACAAAAACTACAAAAAATTAGCCAGGTGTGGTGGCATCTACCTACAGTCCCAGATACTCAGGAGGCTAAGGTGGGAGGATCACCTGACCCCAGGGAAGTTGAGGCTGAAATGAGCCAATGAGCCATGAGCACGCCGTTGCACTCCAACCTGGGTGACAGAGTGAGACCCCCAGCTCAAACAAAAAAACAAAATAGTGTAGGCTTTTGAACCAGGCTCTTTAGGTTCAAGTCCTGGCTCTGCCACATATGCTTTATTCTCCTCAAATTTAAAAGACATAATATTAATAGTACTTATATTGTCATATTGAGTAATCTATAAATAATCTATGGACATTTCTAAGAACAATGTCTATCCACAACACAAGAAAGAGCTCAATATACAGTAGTAATTGCAGTGTGTTTCATGGCTCCACAATATGCAGCATGTATACAGTCAAAATAATATGAAACCAAACATTCAAAAACTAAAATTACAATAATACTGATGCAGAAAGATGGAAAGATGTTTATGGTGAGTGGAAAGGGTGTGTGTGGAAGTAAAGTTATTCTCAATATCCATTATTTGATAATACCTAAAAGCGAAAACCTCCAAAATATAATAGAGGCATGTTATTTAGAAGTGCAAATGAGACTACTAGAAGAATTAGCTTGATGAAGTAAAGATGGCTCCCCTTTGAAATAAGTCATGGGTAGAAGAAAGGCACAATTTTTTTCCTACAAACTTTGTAGAAAAAAAGTATTTGACTCCTTAAACTCAGTGTGTACAGATTTTAAACATTAAAACCAGAGTTAAAACAAAAAAGCCACCTGTATGTAATTCCAAATCAAAAGCAATTTATAAAGCAGAACACAGAAGAGAATGGAGACAGCTTCGCTACCTGTGGAGACTAATACAAATTGCATAACCATATCCTTTCAGGGATAGCAATTAAGCTCTTTTAATGGATGTTTCTTGTACATGTCATTTTAGAAAACATCTGAACCTGTCAGCCTCATTCTCTGTTTGGCAGGACTTCCCCTGGCTCTCTGTGTCACTGTAACAGGTGAATAACTAAGAAAAAAGTGGTCTGTAGACTCTTGTTTATAATGGCATCCAGGGTCCTGGAGCTAGGCTGACAGATGCTCCTCCAGAAGGTTAATGAGATAAAGGTTCCTCCAGCTGGCCCTTAAGCAGAGATTACACCTGAGGGAAAGACAAGCAGATTATTCCAGAAACAGACACTGCTACCTGTTCTTCATAAATTAACATCGTCACAAAGGTAAACCGAGAAGGTTATCCTCTATCATCTGGTACCAGTATTTAATTATTTTTCACATTTCTGTTGCTTTTTAATGAGATTTGAGGTTGTTCTGTGATTGTTGTCAGAATTACCAATGCTCAAAAGCCAGAATGTATTTGGAAACTAGGAGAGCTATTTTTGTTTTTTGGATTTTTCTCCAAGTTCAAGGAACCGAAGGTAAGTTACGTAAATGTTCATTTTTAAATTGCTTATTTATAAAATCTACTTACAGAAGTGAATATTTAGAACCAACAAGGCCACCAATTTATCTCACGAGCTAGTATATAGTAGGCCTTGAATAAATATTGCCTGCTTGATTGAATAATTAATTATCAGAAATGATTTTCACTTGATTTGATATTTACTACATGATCTTAAGTGCAGTGAATACTAACATAATAGGAGAGATGAATGCATCCTATTTGCTGTTCTAAAACATTCATTGAAAATTCCTATTATTAATGCAAATAACATTAGTAGATCCATGAAACTGACTCCATTTATCCACCAAAACTCAATAAATAAAACCTAAAGGTAAAATTAATGTTTTAAGTCATTTATGGCCAGACAAAAAAAAAGTGTTTCTTACCTTCTCACAATGAAATCATGAGTTGCTTTCCCTTAGAAAATAGCAAGTATTCTTCATCTTCAGGGTTTATGATGAAAACCAACTTCAAAATTTGGTTGTTTTTGAAGTTGTACGCATAAAAGAACTAGTCAGTGTATGTTCTTATGGCAAATCTGCATCTGAATATGAAATTAAAATAAGCCACAAACAGGATGTTTTAAGAAAAATGTATTTAAAAAAAGAAAAAAAAAATCCTGTTGGAGAAAATGTGACTTTTTTATATAAGGATAAGCCTAACTATTATAATATACTCAATCTTTTTAAGACATTTGAAGTCAATAAGGTTAAGGTTTTCTTTAAGGATGACATAGCTTCAAGATGATAAACATTTTAACTAAAGTATTAGTTTGGAATATCCATGAAAAAGTAAAATCAATAGTCATTGCATGTGTAAGTCACAAAATAACTGTGATTCCATCAGTTATTTTATATGAAACCTCTCGGTTGCATTTGGAGGGAGAAAAAAAATTTCTGGAAGAGATTTCTTCGTGTTTTGTCATGTATAAACAATAGTGAAAGAAGCAAAAGTTTATTCACTTTTTCATTAAATTATCAATTACATTTATAAAATCATTTTAATTAGAAATAATGAGATTTTGGTATATTCTGAACTGAATCTGATGAAGTAAACTAATTTGACTATTTCATAGACTTGATCAAGCAATTCAGCTGTGTTACATTTTTTGTTACATTAATACTGTTAATTTAACTATTTTTTCTATTTTCATATATTATATATCAGCTATTATAAACAATTCCAAATATATATAATTATATATAATTATTTATATGTAACATTTATAATTATGTTATATAATTATTTATATATAACATTAATTATATATGTTATATAATTATGTATAATTATATACACATTCTAATGTATTACATATACATATAATTTAATATATATAATATATATATAGGAAGTGAAATGAAATAAACTTATCAAAAAAACTGCCATTTGTTATATGCTTACTTCTAGGAAACAATGTCCGATAATTGCGTAACAAAAAATCCTAACATGTTACTTGTTTTTTTTTTTTAAATATAGATTTAGGGAGTACAAGTGTAGTTTTGTTACACCCGTATATTGCATACTGGAGAAATCTGGGCTTTAGCGTAACCATCACCCGAATAGGGTACATTGTATTCATTAGGTAATTTTTCATCCCTCATTCCCCTTCCACTCTCCCATCTTTTTGAGTACCCAGTGTCTATTGTTCCACTCTCTTATGTCTTTCTTGTGTACACATTATTTAGCTCCCACTTATAAATGAGACCATATGTTATTTGACTTTCTGTTTCTTAGTTATTTCACTTAAGAGAGTGGCCTCCAGTTCCATCCAGGTTGCTACAAAAGCCATTATTTCATTCATTTTTTTGGTTGAGTAGCATTCCATTGATACATAACCACATTTTCTTTATTCATTCATTAGTTAATGTTCACTAGGGTTGATTCCATATCTTTGCTATTGGGAATACTGCTGCAATAAATATTAAAATGCAGGTATCTTTCTGATATAATGATTTCTTTCCCTTTGGGTAGATACCCAGCAGGGGATTGCTGGATCAAAGGGTAGTTCTATTTTTGGTTCTTATGTAAATCTCCATATTGTTTTCCATAGAGGTCATACTAATTTACATTTCTGCCAACAGTGCATAAGCATTTACTTTTCTCCACGTCTGTTATTTTTTGACTTTTGAAAATTAGCCATTCTGACTGATATGAGATAGTATCTCAGTGTGGTTTTAATTTGCACTCCTCTGAGATTAGTGACATTGAGCTTTCTTTCATATGCTTATTGGTCATTTGTATGTCTCCTTTTGCAAAATGTTCATGTTCTTTGTTAATTTTTTAAAATAATTTTACCTTTTATTTTAGATACAGGGCATACATATGCAGGTTAGTTACATAGGTATATTGCATGATGCTGAGTTTTGGGGTACAATTGACCTCATCATGCAAGTACTTAGCACAGTACTGAAGAAAAAGTCCTTCAACCCTTGTCTCCTTCTTGCGCTGTTCCCTCTAGTAGTTCCAAGTGTCTATGGTTGCCATCTTTATGTCCATGGGGACCCAGTGTTTAGCTCCCACTTATAAGTGAGAACATGCAGTATTGGGTTTTCTGTTCCTGCATTAATTTACTTAGGATAATGGTCTCCAGCTTTATTCATGTTGTTACAAAGGACATTATTTCATTTTTGGGGTTTTTTTTAATGGCTGCAAAGTGTTTTATGGTGTGTGTATATATATATATCACATTTATTTTTTGATCCACCAATGATGGGCACCTAGGTTGATTCCATGTCCTTGCTGTTGTGAATAGTGCTGTGATGAGCTTGCAAGTGTATGCGTCTTTTTGGTAGAATGATTTATTTTCTTTTGGATATATACCCAGTAATGGGATTTCTGGGTCAAATGGTAGCTCTGTTTTAAGTTATTTAAGAAATCTTCTTTGACCACTTCTTGATGGAGTTATTTAGTTTTTTCTTATTGAGTTGTTTGCATTCCTTATAGATTCTGGATATTAGCCCTTTGTTAGGTACATAATTTGCAAATATTTTCTTCCATTTTGTGTGACGTCTATTTACTCTGTTGAATATTTCTTTTACTGTGCACAAGCATTTTACTTTAATTAAGTCCCATTTGTCTATTTTTGGTTTTGTTGCATTTGCTTTTGAGGCCTCAGTAACAAATTAATTGTGCTGGCTAATGTCCAGAAGAGTCTTTCCTAGGTTTCCATTTATAATGTTTAGAGTTGTAAGGTCTCATGTTTAAGTCTTTTATCTATCTTGAGCTAATTTTTATATACAGTGAGGGATATTGGTCCAGTTTAATTCTTCTGCATATGGCTATCCAATTTTCCCAGTACCATTTATTGAATAGTATCTTCTTTCCCCAGTGTGTGTTTTTGTTGACTATGTCAAAGATGAACTGGTTGTAGGTATGTGGGTTCTCTACTCTATTCCATTCTATATATATCTTTTTATATCAGTGCTATGCTGTTTTGATTACTATAGCCTTGAAGTATAATATGAATGTGATGCCTCTAGCTTTGTTCTTTTATTATTTATTCTATTTGAGCTCTTTTTTGGTTCCATATGAATATTAGTATTGCTTTTTTTAATTCTGTGAAAAATAACATTGATATTTTGATAGGATTGCATTGAATTCGGAGATTAAGAAGTATGGCCATTTCCTGGTGTGTTAGCTCACGCCTGTAATCCCAGAACTTTGGGAGGCTGAGGTGGGTGGGTCACTTGAGGTCAGGAGTTCAAGACCAGCCTGGCCAACACGGTGAAACCCCATCTCTACTAAAAATACAAAAATTAGTCAGGCATGGTGGTGGGTGCCTATAATCCCAGCTATTTGGGAGACTGAGGCAAGAAAATCACTTAAACTCAACAGGGGTGGAAGTTGCAGTAAGCTATCACGTCACTGCGCTCCAGCCTGGGTGACAGGGCAAGACTCTGTCTCCAAAAAAAAAAAAAAAAAAAAAAAAAAAGCATGGCCATTTTAACAATATTAATTCTTCCAATCCATGACCATCAAATAATTTTCCATTTGTTTGTGTCACCTCTGATTTCTTTCAGCAGTGTTCTGTAACTCTCCTTGTTGATCATTGTTGGTGTATAGAAATACTACTGATATTATGTGCTGATTTTGTATCCCAAATATTTACTGAGTTCATCTATCAAATCTAGGAGTCTTTTGGAGGAGTCTTTAGGGTTTTCTATGTATAAGATCATATCATCAGCGGCAAACAGATAATTTGACTCCTTCTTTTCCTATTTGGATTCCTTTTATTTTTCTTTTGCCTGATTACTCTGGCTAGAACTTCCAGTACTATGTTGAATAGGAGTGGTTAAAGTGGGCATCCTTGTCTTGTTCCAGTTCTTAGGGGTATGCTTTCAAATATTCCCCCATTCGATACGATGTTAGCTGTGGGTTTGTCATATACAGCTTTAATTATTTTGAGGTATATTCCTTCTATGTCTAGTTTCTTGAGGGCTTTTATTGTGAAGTGATGCTATATTTAATCAAATGCTTTTTCTGCATCTATAAAGATGATCATATAGTTTTTGTTTTTAATCCTGTTTATGTGGTGAATCACATTTATTGATTTCTATATGCTGAACCATCTTTGCATCCCTGGAATAAAGCTCATCTGATTATGGTTATTGTCTTTTTCTTGTGCTGTTGGATTCGATTTGTTTGTATTTTGTTGAGGATTTTTGCATCTATGTTAATCAGGGATATTGGTCTTTAGTTTTCTTTTTTTGTTGTGTCCTTGCCTGGCTTTGGTATCAGGGTGACACTGGCTTCATAGAATGAGCTAAGGAGGATTCCCTCCTCTTTGATTTTTTGAAATAGTTTCAGTAAGCTTAGTACCCAATCTTATCCATTCTTTTTTGTATGTCTGGTAGAAATCAGCTGTAAATCTACCTGGTCCTGGGCTCTTTTTTTTTTATTACTGATTTAACCTAACTATTCATTATTGTATATCTATTCAGGATTTCCATTTCTTCCTGGTTCAACCTTGAGAAGTTGTATGTCTCCAGGAATCTATTCATTTCCTCTCAGTTTTCAAGTTTGTGAAGGTAGAGATGTTCACAGAAGTTTCTGATGATCTTTTGTATTTTTGTCATATCAGTAGTAATGTTGCCTTTTTCATTTCTGATTGTGCTTATATGAATTTTCTCACTTTTTTATTGGTTAATCTAGCTAGCAGTCTTTCAATATTCTTTACCTTTTTGAAGAATAAACTTTTCATTTCATTGATGCTTTTTTTTTTTTTTTAGTCTCCCTTTCATTTCGTTCTCCTTTGATGTTTGTTATTTATTTACTTCTTCTACCTTTGGGTGTGATTTGTTTCTGTTTTTCTAGTTCCTTGAGGTGTGACATGAGGTTGTTAATTTGTGATCTTTCTATCTTTTCATGTAAGCATAAAACACTATAAACTTCTCTCTTAGCACTGCTTTGGCTGTATCCCAGAGGTATGTTGTGTCTCTATTTTCATTAGTTTCAATTTTTTTAATTTCCATAGAATTTTGTCATTGACCCAGAGATCACTCAGGAGTAGGTTGTTTCATTTCCATGTACTTACATTGTTTTGAGTTCCTCTTGGGATTGATTTCTAGTTTTATTCCACTATGCTCTGAGAAGATACTTGATATAATTTCAATTTATTTAAATTTATTGATTCTTGTTTTGTGGTCTGATATATGGTTTTTCTTGGAAAATGTTCCATGCACTAATGAGAAGAATGTATGTTCTGCAGTTGTTAAGTAGAATGTTCCATAAATGTCTGTTAGGTCCATTTGGTATACAATACTATTTAAGTCCACTGTTTCTTTGTTGATTTTCTGTGTCAGTGAGCTCTCTAGTGTTGCCAGTGGAATGTTAAAGGCCCCCAATATTATTGTATTGCTGCCTATCTCTTTTGTTAGCTCTAGTAGAATTTGTCTTATCATTCTGGTTTTGAGTGCATATATAGTTAGAAATGTTATATTTTCTTGTTGAGTTGATCCCATTATCATCATATAATGACCTGCTTTGTCTCTTTTTCCCGCTGTTGATTTAGTGTCTGTTTTATTTTGTATAAGTCTAGCTACTCCTTCCCACTTTTGGTTTCTGTTTACATGGAATTTTTTTCTACCCCTTTAGCTTCAGTCTATGAGTGTTTTACCAATTAGGTGAGTTTTTTGTAAGCAGCATATCATTGGACCTTGATTTTTCATCCATTTCACCAATTTTTATCTTTTAAGTGGAGCATTTAATTTATTTACATTCAAAGTAAATAGTAATATGTGAAGTTTTCTTTCTGTTATACTGTTAACTGTTACCTAGTTGCTTTGTAGTCTCAATTGTGTACTTTTATAACACCTGTGAGTATATATTTATGTTTGTTTTTATGATGGCAAATACTGTTTTTTCATTTCCATATTTAAAATTCCCTTGAGCATTTCTTGTAGGGGTGGTCTAGAGGTGACACATTTTCTTAGCATTTGCTTGTCTGGGAAAGATTTTATTTCTCCTTCATTTATGAAACTTAGTTTGACAGGGTACAGATTTTATAGTTGACAGTTTTTCTTTATGCAATCTGAAAATAGGACCTCAGTCTCTTCTGTTTTTAAGGTTTCTGCTGAGAAGTCTGCTGCTAATACTATGAAATTTCCCTTATAGGTGATTAGAGGCTTTTCTTTTGCTGATTTTAGGATTTTTTTTCTTCACACTGACTTTGGATAATCTGATGACTACATAGCTCTGTGAAGTCCATTTTGCGACGTATGTTTCTGGAGTTCTCTGAGCCCCTTATATCTGGATGTCTAAATTTCTAGTAAAATTAGGAAAATTTTCCTCAGTTTCCTAAATTATATTTTCCAATCTTTTTACTTCTTATTATCCCTCTGAAATACCTATTATGTATAGGTTTGGATGTTTTATGCAATCTCCTACTTCATGAAGGCTTTGTCCTTTTTAAAATTTTTTTTTTTTTGAGACAGAGTCTCACTCTGTTGCCCAGGCTGGAGTGCAGTGCCTGGATCTCAGCACACTGCAAGCTCCGCCTCCCGGGTTTACGCCATTCTCCTGCCTCAGCCTCCCGAGTAGCTGGGACTACAGGTGCCCGCCACCTTGCCCAGCTAGGTTTTTTTTTTTTTTTTTTGTAGTTTTTAGTAGAGACGGGGTTTCACCGTGTTAGCCAGGATGGTCTCGATCTCCTGACCTCATGATCCACCCATCTCGGCCTCCCAAAGTGCTGGGATTACAGGCTTGAGCCACCGTGCCCGGTCTAAAATTTTTTATTCTTGTCTGACTGGGTTAATTCAAAAACCTGCCTTCAAGCTCTGATATTCTTTCTTTCACTTGGTCTAGTCTATTGTTAAAATTTTTTACAGCATTTTGTAATTCCTTCAATGAATATTTATTTCCAGACATTCTACCAGGTTTTTTAATTTTAAATATCTATCTCTTTAGTAAATTTCTTATTCATATCTTGAATTGTTTTTCTGATTTCTTTGCATTTGTTTTCAACTTTCTCTAAAAGCTCATTGAGCTTCTTTAAAATCAATATTTTGACTTCTTTATCTGGTATTTCAAAGATTTCATTTTGGTTAAGATCCTTTGTGGGAGAGCTAGTGTGATCTTTTGGGGATCCTGTAACCCTTTGTTTTTTCACAATGGTTTCACAGAGCTTCTTCCTACCTGCATAAACTACCTCTTCTTTTGTTTTTGAATTTATTTGCATTGGACAGGATTTTTTTCCCCATCAGGATGTAACTATAATGTATGTTGTATATATATTCTAGTTACATCCTGAAGGGGGAAAAATAGTCTTTTGGCTTTGGTTCTGGGTGCTTTCAGTGGCAATGACTCTATATGAGTTCCTTAGTTATAGGTAGCCTTTGTACTGGACATATGAGCAAGTTCACTGTCTCCTATGGTGCCAATATGGCTGAGGTCTCAGGAAGCCAGCACTGTGCACTTGTGTCAGCAGATTGTGTATTAGGTTGTGCAGTTCCGTCTCCAGGCCAGCAGGTAGTACTTACTTACTGGTAAGAGCCAGCTGAAGCAGAAGCTGATAGGTATGTGCTTGATCTTTGTTTACCAGGAGAGGGTCTCCATTATCCCAGGCAACAGGCTGATCTAGGAATGCATGGTGGCCTGAGCTCCCTCAGCACCTAAGTCAGAGACAATGCTGTGTGGAGCTGGACTGCCAAGCCCAGCCTTGAATACCCCAATGGCAGGCACAAATAAGCCCTAACTGGTGGCAAGAGAAGCTCCTGGTGAAATGTGCTGAGGTCTCCCCAAGGAGGAGAGGGAGCTGCCGCAGCTCCATGGTCTGGGCAGGCAGAAACACAATCTTCTTCCCTGTCACATTCCTGTCTCAGCTCTCAGGACACTAAGATTGGACAGACACCGCTGCCTATCTCCAAGCTCCAATTTAGCCAACAGCCATTAAAAAAAAAGATTGCCCCATGGCTCTCCACTAAAATATCTATGGTGCAGAACCTCCTCCCTCAGCCCTGTTCTATGCGACAGGAACACTGCCACTCTGTGTAGAGAACGGGAGCACCTCACCTTTCCTGCGAGCCCCAGTGTGGTAGGCACACAGCCAGCAGGGATGCTGTAATTCCTAACAGCCATAGAATGGCTGTCCTCCATTCTGGGAGTTTATTCTAGTCATCTCTAATAGCCCTAGAATGGCTGTCCTCCATTCTACCCCTAGAATGTCTGTCCTTCATTTTAGCAAGGTTACACATGCTGTAACCTTCAGGAGGAGCAGCCACAACAGTGGGTGGGGTAGGGAGATGAGTAGTCCCCTTCTCCACTCCTGTGCCTGAGCACTAAGGCTGCCTGGCTGCTGGGATAGAACCATACTCTTCCCCATAGGGCTGAACACAACACCCACATCTCCTCTGGAAGCAGTGCAGTTACTCTCAGTCCATAAGTGGGAAGCTCTTGAGCACCAGAAAGCACACTCTTCGGGCTCCTTTGTCCAAAGAGGTGTTCCCTTAGTGCACTGCACTCGCTTTTCCTTTAGGAGCAGCACTCCATGAGGGCTGGAACAAGAGGAATACTGCAGCTTCCTTGGAATCACCCAGCCCTATGTGTCTGCTGCAATTTGAGCAGATGCTGGGATTGGCAATGTGAAAACACAAGGGCTGAGATTTCCTGGGCAGAACTCAGTCATTTAATGGATGTAGCCCAAAAATTGTGCCTGCCACTGCAGTTTGGGTAGAGGAGGAGGACAAGCAACCCTGTACATGCTGGTATACTGGAGCAATGCCCTCAAGAAGTCCCCAGATCATTGCCCACACCAGTGTTTGTGTTCATGAGGACAGAGGAGCTCTCTGACATTTCAGATACCAAGGATCTGCCACCAGGGCAAGGAGAAACAAAACACTCCCACAAATCCTTTTCATGAAATAAAACCCCTCTGGGCTTCATCTCTGACAGCCTCTTGCTTCCTTCTTTTCCTGTGCCCTAGTTACTTCTGGTGAGTTCTCCACTAGGCTTCAGCACTTTCCTCTTGAAAGTCTATGTAAAATTATTCAACTGTGACTTTGAGTCTTCTTTCTTTTTCTTTCTTATTTTATTTTATTTATTTATTTATTTTATTTTGAGATGGAGTCTCACTCTGTCACCCAGGCTGGAGCACAGTGGTGCCATCTCAGCTCACTACAACTTCTTCCTCCTGGGTTCAAGCGATTCTCCTGCCTCAGCCTCCCAAGTAACTGGGACTACAGGTGCCTGCCACCATGCCTGGCTAATTTTTGTATTTTCAGTAGAGGTGGGGTTTCACCATGTTGGCCAGGCTGGTCTCAAACTCCTGACCTCAAATGATCCACCCACCTCAGCCTCCCAAAGTGCTGGAATTACAAGCGTGAGTCACCGCGAGTCTTCTTTCTAAGGAGAACTGGCATCCAATGTCTCCAGTTAGCCATATTGGAGGAAGAAAAGAAAAACCTAACTTGTTACTCATTAAAGGCATTTTATTTCATAAGAATCTTAGATCTGTTAGATCTGTGAATATATGTTAATCTTCAATTAGCGAGGTCTATATTAAAGTTTTACCTCAGCCAACTAGTTTCTTATTTGTAACAAATTAACCACCATGAGTATATTTACATAGAAAATGGTTTGGGGAGAGAAAAGAAAGGTTCAATTCAACACAACTAGCTGCTAAGCATAATGATTGGGTGTTTAGTTAAATTCAACAGTTTCATTTTAAAAGATGCACAGTTTTGAAAAATTAAAGAGATGAAAATTGCCAATAGTGCCATCCAAATACAACCTATGCTAGCGCTACTTTTTATAGGTATGTGTATTTAATTTTTGCAAAACTGCAGTTCTCCCACACATAAATTTTATGTCAGCCTTTTGGTAGTTTTATTACGTTATAAGAATGTTCCACGTTGCCATCTAGTTTTGACAAGCATCATTTTATGGGCTGCATAATGTTTCTTTCAGTAAATGTGTCAAGATTTGCTTTGTCTAAATATTCAACAAATGAAAACTAATTGTTACTAATTATTTTGTTACGGCAAATAACATTGCAATAAAGAGCTTTGTGCATAAGCTTCAGTATTTAAGACTCAGCATAAATTCAATAAAGCAAAATTATTGGGTCAAAGCAATGTAAACAGCTTTATGGTATTTGAATCATATTGCCAAATTGTTTCTCAAAAGTTTTCCTATGCCCTTAGATAACTTTTTACCAATTTGATTCTACAGAATGCTTACCATATACCCAATACTATGCTAGATACAGAATATACAATGATTTAAAGACATGCCAATATTTCAAAAAGCTTCCTTTAAGCTTTGCAGATTCTGAATGTAGTTTTTCACAGATACATAAAGGTGACATAGCTTTGATTTCAAAACATTCATTAAATAAAATTGTTTTAGCGCAACAAAAGACAGTTGAAGAGCTCAAAGAACAATTACTTCATAAAGATACCAAGGCTCCTTTCTTTGAGGTTCATAATGGAAATACCAGTTGCATCTGATATGTGCATCACTGCTTTATGCTCTTACTTTTCCATTTCATATAAATAATTTCATTTAATTCCTTGTGACATTCAATGTGTACGAGAAAGAGAAGAAAGAAAATTTACCCTTGGCAAGTCCTAAAATGGAAATAGTGTTTATCTTAGTATGTGTCTTTTGCATTACATTTGGTTATA
The DNA here is from genome assembly GCF_003255815.1 of Theropithecus gelada. Taxonomy (NCBI): domain Eukaryota; kingdom Metazoa; phylum Chordata; class Mammalia; order Primates; family Cercopithecidae; genus Theropithecus; species Theropithecus gelada. Next base: position 74,918,050 of record NC_037671.1, on the reverse strand, counting down.
CTAAATGAAACCTTTAACCAAGTTATTATTAGTTCACCAAGGTAGGATAATTATTTTAGTAGCTGTGAAATGTCAGGAAATTTGCATTTTAAGACACTCCACTTCTTGCCAATCCTTTACTATTGTTGTGTGCTCCCATTTCATAAAATTACACAAAAGGTATTTTGCTTCATTGTGACTTCATTAACAGAGAACATACGTGAGATAGCTGCCGAATAGTAGGCACATTAACTGTACAGCTCCTATACTTTGTTCATCTGTGCTAGTCTCAAGTCAGTGTCATTCAACAGTCCCAGGCAGACTTTCTTCTTCAATTGTATCTGAGAGGGTGTCCTTAAAGTTGTAACTATGTAAATTGAAGATTCTTCATGTACAAATGAACAATCTGTGGCAGCACACCTGAAACCACTTATTAGATTATATATTTGCTTTAGTAATAAAAAGCACTTGCTGCCTTGTGGCCCCTTTATGCTTGTGTCACTAAGGGACTATTGCATGTGAGAGCTAATTAAACAGGACTGAAATGACCTACTACTTTCTTAGCCATTTCTGTTAATCATGAGAAGGCAACCACCTTGAACATCAGCTACATTTGCATATTAATTATGTCTGGAAATTCAGATTCTCTATACCTTTGGTGCCACAATCATTTTCACATATTTTATTCTGTTTTAAAATAATTCATCTGAAGCAAGAAAGTTTATTTTTCACAAGAGTCTCTAGGCTTATATTTTAATTCAGAATACATGTTGTAATGACCATACTAAAAGTCCTGGTCTCCTCACTGTGTTATAAAGTATCACACTCAAGGGTAACTGAGGTCTCCATCCACACCACCCCTTCTTGCTTAAGAGCAGAAAAGACCTCAGCAGTCATGGGGAAGGAACTTGTGATACCAAGCCTTAGAAAAACACAAAGCAATTTGCTGAAAGGAAAGAAGGCCTCTGACCAAAATGTGAGTTTTAATCTTCCACAGTGGACAGTTTTCAGCAACCACTGGACCTAAGTTCTCTGTCTAAGAAGATCATTTCATCCAAGGCTAGGATTTCAGCCTCACAAAACAAGAGCACCAAGGCAGATGAAACCTGTAATAAAGGAGGAGTGTGCACTCTGCTTTGGGTCCAAGGCAACCTGAATGTCCAAGCTTATCTCACAATGAGTTGATGAGATTGATTGGCACAGCCCTCGTAACGAGAATTTATACATGGAAATGCTGCTGTCAAGCTCTGAACTAGCAGCAGAATGCGCTGTTGTAATTATTTACTGAGAATGTTCCACTGTAATTATTTACTGAGAATGTTCTCCCTCTATTGCTCCTCTCTTCCAACCATAGGGAATGTAAGAAGAATATGAAAGAGCTACAGAACAGCAGTGCTGCCTGGAAGCATATGGTTGTATTCAGTCGATAAATATTTTCCCATTTACATTCAGTCATTCTTGAGGAAACAATGTCTTTCTGTGTGCCTTTGTAAAGTCATCTTAATTCATTCTGACTTCATTTTCTTCATTCAGCCATCTTAAGTCTCTTCACCATAGCCAGTATCTATTTTCATAATTGCCCCCGGGAGAAGAGTTAAGGAAAACTAAACCAAAAGAAATTTTGTGGAGAAAAGTCAGAACCTCAAAATTAGTGAAAAGTTTCTGCTTCAGAAATATTTTAACTACATAAAGAAAATAACACATGTAGGACTAATTTGTCTGTCTTAAGCTTCCTGCTGCATTTTTAAACAAGCAAATGACACATTTAATTAAGTTGAACTATGAAATACTATGACACTATTATTAACGCATTGTACCCAGATCGGTTTAGACCTGATCAAAACACTTTGCAGACAGTAATTATGTTAACAATCATTTAGATTAACATATCTTTTTAAATAAAAGCTCAAACTAATTTTCATTCCTTTATGGTTGGGAACCCAAGGCAGAGTGCTAAGTAATATTTCTAAAATCATTTGAGGTGAGAGGTTAGAACCAAAGTTGGGATGTGACCTATATCCAGTTATAGCTCACATCTACTTCATCTATTAATAATAATCAGTCCACTGTAATATGATGAGTGGACTTACTATGGTTTTTACTATTAACCCAAAAACCAACTTTCCTCTGCTAACACCACCAGATGACTGCTGGTTCTGGACCATTTCTGACATCTGTTTTCATAACTGATCTCAGAACAGCTGGTCAGATCCTTCAGCTCTGTGCTAGAAATGGAGGCACCTATCTTAGGGTGTCTATTTTTTCCTTAAAAAGAAAAGGTGTAATGTTGTGAACTGCTCAAAGAACTGGAGCTGTTTCCTGATAGTGTCATTTTAAATGCCCATGACTAAAGTATAAGTTTAGTAGTAAGTACCTTGTTTAAGAGTGTGTTATGTATCTAAAGGCAGGACATTGCTTAATGGGTGTAACTTGACACAATGGGAAAATCTCTTCAAAACCACCCCCCTCAAAAATATCACTCCCCCACCCCACTATCAAAACATTGAAATTTCACCTCCAGATTTGCAGTCTTTTCAGCCTCTGGAGATATAAGATTCTGAAACACCTCCTTTTCAATAATTTCCCTGCCTTCTTTCTAATGGATCTGATCCTATTCTCATCAAAACATCAGTCCTTCAGCCTCTGCCATTTTGTCCAATCCTTCAGCCTATTCCAGGCTTCGATAGGCTCACATAAATCCTAGGTCCTATAGTTTGCCACTGAACCACTCCCAACGGTCTTCTTGGTGGTACAACAGAAATCTTGCTCCTTGACCTCTGTCCCATTGGCTTTGTTAATCTCACTCTAGGAACTTAGCTTTGGCTTTTTCTACTCTCATTCCTGAGCCTACAAGTATTATTAAAGAAACTCAAACAGAGTGTTTCCATGAAACAAATTCCTGCACTATAAAGTTAGCTAGGCCCTACAAGCTATTCCATAGTCATACTTATATCTGATTCCCTAAACTAGTCCCCTGGCCAGATTTCCAAAACTTTCCTCTCCTGTTGAGCCTGCAGCATGATTTCCCTTCATTCACAGAAGCAGTGATAACAATGTAGTTAAGAGAAGAAGCTCTAAGGCTTGCACAGAACTTCATTCTGCACAGAACAGCTCTGTTACTTACTAATTTTGTTCCATTGGCAAATTGCTCAATCTCAAATATTACTCCCTCTTATGGTTTTCTTACCTGTAAAATAAAAATAATAATAGCCATGTTTGCCTCAAAGGGCTAAAGTTTTTAGTGAAGTATCTGCTACAAAATGCTCAATAAATGCTAAGTCCGAAGATGGCTATAGCAACTACCACTGTTATTATTATCACCTCCTTCTACTTACCGAGAAAATAGAAGTCATTTGACTTCATTCGAAGTTTCTTCTTGTTACTTCAACGTTTCTCTGAATTTATCCAAACACTTATTCTCTTTGTTTTAGAGAGAATAAAATGAATTCATGTCTTCGCTAATGTTATTTCTATCCACCTATGACTTTAACACCATTTACAACCAATTTCCTTAAGACCTTCCCGAAATGAAAAGGCAGCCTATGGATTGGGAGAAAATATTTGCGAACCATATATCTTGTAAGGGGTTAATATCCAAAATATGCTAAGGACTCACAAAATTCACTGCCAAAGAAACCAAACCAAATCAAACAAAGGAAAAAAACACAACTCTATTTTTTAATTTTATTTTATTTTTACTGAAGCACACTTTTATTTAGAAAAAGATAGAAACAATCCAAATGATTATTAAAGTTTATAACATGCAGCTATTTAAAGTAAAAGTTTTCAAAGACTAGTAGTGACTTGGAAAGATGACATAATGTTATATTAAAAATTTTACAAACAATATGATCTCAATTTTGAAACATATAGGTACATAAATAATGTACAAACAAAAAATTGAAAAAATATGTGAATATACCAGTGATTTTATTTCTGGGTGATTTTTATTTTCTTCACTATACTTCCATCATTTTAAATGTTCTAAAATAACTGTGTACTACTGGGATAGGAGACAATTAGGGGCTGGTTAGGCAAATAGAGAGAGAGGGTATCAGAAGAAGGATAGAGGAGGGCAGTGTTCACAGGCACAACCACAGGATAGCACCCACACTGCCTCTGCAGCTAATAGGAAGATATGTGGTTAAGAACTTCCCCTTGTGCCAGGATTTTGCTCAGAAGGGACTGTCCCGACTTAAGTGCAGGTGCAATAATTCATCTTAAATGTCCTTAATTTAGCCCAGCTCATTATAATGTCATTAACATGACATTAGCATTGTGGTTTTAGCCACCCCACCCCTCCATGGGTTTCACTTAGGCACTCATGAGTAATAACCAAGATGGAGTTCCTCTGGTCAACCTCAGGCACATGCAAATGCAATACCCTTAGGAGGGAATTTTACCCCTCCCATTTGGACAGAACCCACAGAAGACTTCTCTGTCTTTGCCACATAAAAGACCCAGAACTCAGCCCCATTTCTGGCAACCTGTATTCAGGCCCCCTCTCTTTGCTGAGAGCTTCCCTTTTGCCTAGTAAATCATATTCTGTTCACTCTCTGGTGGCCACATGCCTTATTCCTCTTGGTCATGGGACAAGAACTCAGACCTAGCTGATCTAGGGACTAAGCAGACTGCAACATTACTTTTTAAATTTAAAAAGAAAAGAACATTATTTTGAAAGAAATCTTTAACTGAAATATTAAAAAGAAATTGAAGCAACATGAGTATTTTATCTTTTAAATTTGTTATGAAATAGCATACTAGGCTATCTAGCCAGGGCGCTTATACTCTATTTTTGGTATGCAGTTTAAGCCCCACTTTTAGGAAGCACTACATGACTACTACATAACCACACCTCACAAGCAGATTTGAATCTCTTCCCCGCTGCAGGCCCCAACCTCTGGTGCACAAGCACCCCAGGCCTCACTGCTGCATGCCTCATCACATTGCATATGGGCTGTGCAGGTTTAGTACTTGGATTTTTTTCCAACTTTTATTTTAAGTTCAGAGGCACATATTCAGCTTTGTTGTATAGGTAAACATGTGGCATAGTGGTTTGCTGCATAGATCATCCCATCACCTAGGTAGTAAGACCAGCATTCATTAGCTATTATTCTTGATGCTCTCCCTCTTCCCACCTTCCAACAGTCCCCAGTGTGTGTTGTTCCCTGACATGTATCCATGTGTTCTCATCATTCAGCACCCACTTATAAGTGAGAACATGTGGTATTTGGTTTTCTGTTGCTGAATTAGTTTGCTGAGGATAATGGCTTCCAGCTCTATCCATGTCCCTACAAAGGACATGATTTTGTTCCTTTTTATGGCTGCATAATATTCCGTGGTGTATATGTACCACATTTTCTTTATCCAGTCTATCATTGCTAGGCATTTACAGTGATTCCATGTCTTGGTCATAACACAACCCAATTTTAAAATGAGCAAAGGACCCAAGTAGTTAATTTTCCAAATAAGACATACAAATGGCCAACAAGTATGAAAAGGTGCTCTAATCATCAGGGGAATGTGAATCAAAACCACAGTGAGCTATTACCTCACACTTGTTAGGATGGCAATTATCAAAAAGACAAGAGATAAGTGTTGGCAAAGTTATGGAGAAAAGGGAACCCTTGAATATTGTTGATGGAAATGTAAATTACTACAGCTATTTTGGAAAACAGTATGGAAGTACTTCAAAAAATTAAAAATAGAATTACCATACTATCCAGTAATTCCTTTGCTGGGTGCATGCCCCAAAAATGAAATAAGCACCCCGTAGATATCTGTGCTCCCATGCTGATTGCAGCATTATTCACAATAGCCAAGACATGGGAACAGCTCAAATATCTGTCGACTATTTTCACATTTCATCATTAAGTATAATGCTTATTTTAGCTTTTTTTGCTTGTTTGTTTTCTTCTTGTAAATGCTGTTTACCAAGTAAATAAAGCTTCTAATTCTAATTTGTTGAGGTTTTAATAACGAATAAACATCAAAATTTATTGTTTCTTCTATATCTATTGAGATTGCCAAATGGTTTTTCTCCTTTGATTCATTAATGTGATAAATTGCCTTAATCAACTTTCAAATATTAAACCAACACTACATTCCTGAGATAAATCAAACTGGGTCATACATTGCTTTTACATTGCTGGATTCTATATGCTACTATTTTATTTCTAATTGTTACACTCATATTCATAAGCAAGCTTGGACCATAAATTTTTTCTCATACTTGTTTTATCAAGTTTTATAAGAGTAGTGTGCAAATGGAATTACATTTTGCTTGAATGTTTGATAGAATCCACTGTTAAAGCCAGAGAAAGATATTTGTAGAAAGATATTTGACTACTCAATTTTTAAGGTTTTGATAATAATTATCCTACCTCTTTTTGAGTTAGTTATAGTAAGTTACATATTTCTACAAATTTATGCATTTCCTATCAAATTTCAAATTTATGGATAAAACATTATTCATTATATCTTCTTGCTAATTTTTGTATATTTATAGAACATTTCATGGAAAGTCTGTAGAAAGCATAATGTTCTTCTTTCTCAATTCTGATATTGGTTAATTTCGTCTTCTTTATTTGATCAATCTCATCTGTTTGTTTACCTGTCTTTGGTATCAGTATTTTCCAAAAAGGTTTGACTTTTATATTTCTTTTTTCTCATTTGTATTTATGTTCTCTTTCACATTTTATTACTCTCTGTTATCTTTGTTTTTCCTCATTTTCTTTGGTTTTATTTTGTTTCCTTACACTACTCTTTTGAGATGGATGCATAGGTCATTAATATTTAGCTTTTCCTTTTTCTAAAATAAACATTTTGATGATATCATTGTACTATTAGGAACTGCTTTAGTTTCATTCCACAAGTTTTATTATGTAGTAATTTTATCATTTCAGAAAAATACTAATAACCATAATTATTTCCTCTTTGACATATGGGTTATTTTGAATAATTTTTTCTTTTCAATGTCTAAAGATTTTCCATTTGTTTTTCAAACTAATTTCTAGCTTACTTCTCTATTAGTCTGAGAACATGATGCATATGATATCAGTCCTTTTCAATGTATTCAGATTTGGATTTTAGTACAGTATATAACCAATATTTGTTCATTTTCCCTCTGCTTGAAAAGAAGGTATATGTTATAGTTTGTAGATATGATGCCTCATACATGTCCATTAGGTCAAGCTTGAGCATGTTTTTCAAATCTTCCCTACCCTTACTGAATTTATTTGTTCATTCCATCAATTAAGAGAGATATCTTAAAATGTACCTACTATTATTCTGGATTTTATTTTCTGTTTTGTCTATCAACCTTTGTACTATATATTTATGTATTATTAAGTGCATAGAATTTTAACTTTCATTGTGACCTGTCTTTGTCTTTATCACTACCTTGTCATTATTAGGCAGACAATGTCATTATTAGGCAGAAGAACTTTGCCTAATAATGAACTTTGTCCATCGTTTGCTGGAACGGGCTTGTACCAACAAGAGCCAATTGGGCACATCTTTTCCAAACTCTGTGCAATTATGTCACGTTGGTGGCTTGAAATCAGTCATGACAGAGTATTAACACAGAGAAAGCAGCAAATGACACAAATCCTACCCGTGCCCCAGAGCTGGTTATTAATATTTACCAGCAATGTTTTGACTTTATATGATTTTAATATATCAGCTTTCTTTTGATTGGTAGTCTTCCATTATAACTTTTTTCCATTCTTCTAATCTTAACCTCTGTGTCTTTTGATTTAAATGTGTCTCTTAAAACAGCAAATCGTGGGTACTTTTTTTTTTTTTTTTTTTTGAGAGGGAGTCTTGCTCTGTCGCCCAGGCCGGAGTGCAGTGGTGCGATCTTGGCTCACTGCAAGCTCCACCTCCCAGGTTCACACCATTCTCCTGCCTCAGCCTCCCGAGTAGCTGGGACTACAGGCACCTGCCACCACGCCCAGCTAATTTTTTTGTATTTTTAATAGAGACGGAGTTTCACCGTGTTAGCCAGGATAGTCTCTGTCTCCTGACCTCGTGATCTGCCCGCCTCGGCCTCCCAAAGTGCTGGGATTACACGCGTGAGCCACCGCGCTGGCCGGGAACTTTTTTTAATGTAGTCTGACGATCTCTGTCTTTTAACAGGAACATTTTGTCCATATACATCTACGATGTCCCAAATATTCCATGGGACATACTTTTACTGAAAAATAAAATATTCATTATTTATCTGAAGCTTAAATTTGACTTGGTCCTATGTTTTTATTTGTTAAATCAGGCAATCCAATTCCTACCAGACCTAGCCCTAACCATCAGAATGGAGTGGCACTAGATCATAAAAACAGGTAACAATGTGCCAGGCTCTCTGCGAAACACTAACATCTATTTTCTCACTTAATTTTCGAAATACAGCTACATAATAGGCAAGCACTAATCAAAAACTATAGTGTTGGAAATATTATCTACTTTTCAAATTACAAACCAGAGCAAATAGAAATTAATTATTTGCCCAAATTGAGGCAGTGGCAGAGTGCTCTTCTCTTACCCAGTCCTCAAGTACCCAGAATGAAGTTTACCTGGCTTTTCTGAGGGAACTGTAGGTCCTTATGCATCTGAAAGTCAATAGGCAAAGATATACAGCTGTTTCTGTTTGATCTCCTCCAATCCTGCTCTGCTTGAGAGTATAATTCATTTTTGGTAATATATGCAACAAACAATCTATATATATATATGCAATTGTCTTTACTGAGAATTCCCAACATACTCCGAGATTAAGTTTACATGACAGCAGTAAAACCATAGGGCAGTGTGTGGTTTGTAATATTATAATCGTGGACAGCACAAACTTCCAGAAAACAGAGATACTGGACTAAATTAGAGCTGACTCTGATATAAGTACTTCAGATATAATCAGAATCGAATGATATAAGTTTTGCCCCCAAATATGTAACACTCTTAGCAATCACAGGAAGAAAAATACCTTCTATTTCAGCACCTCAGCACAGCTGGAACCTGAAGGAAAGTGGATATTTGGCACAAATCGTTATGTCCCATAAGTAAATCAACATTCCTTTCCCCTAATGTTTCCTCAGTACACCTCAGCTTCTGAAGTTAGCTTCCTCCTGAATTTTTTGGAATTTGTTTTATAAGCTCTTAGTGGGTCTCTGTGAATTCTTGTAACTTGTCCCCATCCACCTCCAAGTCAGCTTCAAATATCATGGGTGGAATCTGCCTCCTGCTCATGCATTACCTGACACTTTCTGGCATAACCCCTTGGTTTCCAATCTTTGTGTCAACCTAGGCTGTAACAGTGCTCTGGAAAGTACAGTGTTGCTAACATTTGTGAGATGCAATCACTATCTCGGATTTACTTGTAAAATCCCGCACTTATTCTCTTACCAGTGACTTGTGTACTTATTTAAACTCTACATTCTAAAACTTATGGACCTGTAACCAAAAAGTACACATAATTAAGAACTGGGAGGCACAACAGTGAAAAAGGTTAGTTGAACTTCAGTTAATGTAAAGATGAGTTGATTAGGAGTGGCTTAATGGGCCCGAACCTATACACATGAGGAGATGGCTGCAGGGTGATTTGAGGGGTACTGAAAAGTAGTACTGAAAAGTCCAGCTGCTGGAGAAAGGACTGGTTTATTTGTGGCAGCCCCTGAAAACTAGGCAGCCATGTATGAAACCTTCACCAAGCTGGCTAACAATTTTAATATAACTGTTGTCACCTCAGTTTCACATTCTGTTTACTCCAACTTGACCTCAGCATTAATCCAACTCTTGTCACCATCTTTTTCAAAGTGATCATACATTTTACAATTAATCACAGTTTATAAAAATATTCTACTCTCATATTTTTTTAAGATTGGCTCATCTGTAGAGAAAGGATTTGTTGATTTTGTTTACGTATTCGGGTGGTCCTCAACATTTTAAATGTTTTGCTAAAATTGCCAAAGTAAAGTTAGCACTCCATGAAGAAGCCATGTGTTGATCCTAAGGTTTCTCACAACCCCTGGCACAGTACTGCATGCCTTGAGAGCACCTGTACCCCTATTTGAGAAGTAAAGGCATTCCCCCATTACTAGAAATATAGTTCTCAATTTGCAGGAACAGTACCTCTGCAGCTGGCAGCTAAATGTTAGTGTACCTCATTCAAGAGGCTGCATTACCAAGTGATTTCCCGCCTTAAATGGAGGCAGTGTGTACTACCTTTCCTTGCAACCACATAACAAGGAGCTCAGACGTGTTTCTCTCCTTTCCCAGGACACAGAAGCTAGTCAGCTTTGAGAAAGAACACTTCTCCTCTCCTCAATATGCCCTGTCCTCTCACCCTACTAAGATGGATGACGAGTTTGCACACATTTCTGTTCAGGGTACAGTTGAAAACATGGCCCTGCTAGACTCCTACCTCTTCACTCCCTGACATTTACCAGACCTTAACAACTGGCAATTCCACCTGTTCAGAAGGTCATCCCCTTTGGGCACGAAAAAGGCAACCTCCTTTTCCACCTCTCCCTTCAACTTCAGTTCTGTTCCTACCCACTCACCACGCTGCATAGGCCCTCAGCAAGAAGTGCATATGTCACCTATGGATTTGGTTCTTCTTTTTTTTTCTTTCTTTTTATTGTGCAATGAGGTAGGGCTCAGTACGTATGTACATGTATGGAATAGAAGGTAGGCACTAGCAACCTCTTATTTCTTGTAAGTCTTTGCCAAGGTCCTAACCGTTTCCTTCTGACATAGCAAGTCTGGTGGTTAAACCTGATTTTTGCAAGAAGAGAAAAATAATGCAACCACTCTAATTATTTGAGAGAAGAGACCGCTGATTTTTAGCCTCAGCAGGGAGTACTGCTGCTGAAGAAAGGCTAGTTTTGGAGGTAAAAAAGACAGTGATGGCATCCAATTTTCAAAACCTACAGAGAGGGAAACGGTATAACATCCACCCCATGCATTATTGATAATCAGCATGCATGCTGCCTATTGTGAGAGTCTGTTTACTTCCTAATTCATTAAAAGAAAGAACTGCAAGTTTCCTTACTTTCTATGATCTCCTTTTGCAGCATTTATTCCAACAAGTTTTGCCTCCAAGGCCACAGATTGGGGCTGGCATTGTGTAAGTTTGTTGAGAACTACCTGTAGGAGGGCAAGTGGGAGAGCAAGTTATAGAAGCTTCTCTGTTCTCTGCTTTATTGCCCAGAAAACAGTATGCTTAAAATCCATGGAAAAATTCTGGGATAGACTGAACAAGGTATTCAGAAAATCTGCATAATTTGTTGATACATACTCAGGTATGTTAAGCACGATTTGTATTTAATTGCCTTTGCTTTTTAGGAAAAATTTCTCAGGTGTATAATTGAGAATCTACTAATGTAATGGGAGGACCCAGGCATAATGCATCACAAACAAGAGAAGCATTTGCAGAAAGGCCACGGTCCCTCACTTTTTTTAGTAAGGTTGGAAAAATTGGGGAAAAATTAAATTGTGAGTTGTTTTTTTTTAACTTCCAGTCGTTGATTTGGTGCTGAAATGTTACCTACCTACTCCCTATAGAGTTCTGTTCCTCAAATTACGATTTTTGTTCTGTAGAAATTGCAGTAAATTTTGTCTCTGCTCCTGTTAATTTATTCATTAAGACATCGAGACCTTTTCCCCTAGGAAGACATAATGGGTTTGCTAAGTGCTTATACCAATGGCTGTTGCTTTCATAGCAATGCTACCGTGAAAACCTGATTCTCCTATTCTTGATGTCTAGTATTGTCACTGTATGTGTACAGTAAGCCTCTGTATGCCTACAGGGTTAAATAGCTTTAAAAAATTCCTCTAGAAGAGAGAGTTTGGTGAGGAATGGTCCAAACAGGTTGGTAAGTATCCACTTGAATATGTAACCAAGAAAGAGAATGACTTGCAGGCAAAGCTGAGCCTGAAATAGAAACTTTGTAAGCAGCCTGACTAGAAGCCAACTTTGGTACTGGAAGGAAAAAAGTAATAAACTCTTCAGTGAAATGACAAGGAGATGATGTGGCCTATGTCTTCAGGGATACCAGTCAACACTGCAGTCACATGGCCATCAGCCTTCCACCTAGAGTGAAAATAGTACTTTGACTAAAGGGCTGGCTTTCACATTAACTAATAAACATGCTTAGGTGATCCAAACCTAACTTTTTTTTTTTTTTGAAGGAGTCTCACTCTGTCGCTCAGGCTGGAGTGCAGTGTCACAATCTCTGCTCACTGCAACCTCTGCCTCCCAGGTTCAAGCAATTCTCCTGCCTCAGCCTCCCAAGTAGCTGGGATTACAGGGATGCGCCACCATGTCTGGCTAACTTTTTTTGTATTTTTAGTAAAGATGGGGTTTCACCTTGTTGGCCAGGCTAGTCTCGAACTCCTGGCTCTAAGTGATCCGCCTGCCTCAGCCTCCAAAGTGCTGGGATTACAGGCATGAGCCACTGTGCCCGGCGGCCCAAACCTAATTTTTAAACAATAAACAAAGAGTCAAAAGCCCATTATTTCAGAACTGCCACTCACATCCTTGGGCAGATTTGTCTGTTTTTTGGAATAAAGTAATGTTTGAAAGTGTTTAAATTCAGTGGTTGTTCCTTTAATTTCCCTATCTATATATTTAGAAATTTCCAAAATTATCATAATTACACTGGGTTGCAGAATCTAGGTCAGCTCCAGGATAGAGTGGCTAAATTTTAAAAGGAAAGTAAATAAATAAAGAACACCAACCTCCCCAACTTAAGCCTTCAGTGCCAACCATTTTTCTTAGCCTGCTAGAAGGTTCCCTGCCCATCAACGTCTTGTCCTCCTGTATGCCCACCTAAATACTTTCTACCTGCCAGGTCTTTCATAAGAACCTCCCAGCTCAAGGGAGCCCATCCTACTGTGTTAAATCCCTGCCTTTTCCCAAATTGTCTATTTTGTTACAAAACCACCACCCTCACCACCTCCCCCATCAACAAATGTCAATATCCAAATTCAGAGAAGGGATCAGTGGAGCTATAGTTTACGGTCACTTTCTGTATATTGTGTGTTAGCTAGTCACACCTTCTGGTGAAGGGTCATATTCACACGTTGAATACACCAGGCTCTATGAGCACATCACAAATACTGAAATATAAAGAGAATGAAAGAGAGAGAGACAGAGAGAGAGAGAGAGAGTAAAGGTAGGGGACAGGTATTGGTATATATACCTGTGGTATCAGAGGAAATCTTCACTCACTAGGAAGATCTTCCCTCCTTTTGTCTTGGAAAAGGAGGGAAAGACAAATCTTTTTTTATTTTAACTTTTAAGTGCAGGGGTAAATGTGCAGTTTCATTATATCGGAAAACTGTGTCATGGAGGTTTGGTGTATAGATTATTTCATCACTCAGCTATTAAGCCTAGTACCCAATAGTTATTTTTTCTGATCCTCTCCCTCCAACCACCCTCCACTCTCTGATAGGCCCAAGTGTGTGTTGTTCACCTCTATGTATCCATGTGTTCTCATCATTTAACTTCCACTTATAACATGCAGTGTTTTGTTTTCTGTTCCTGTATTACTTTGCTAAGAATAATGGCCTCCAGCTTCACCCATGTCCCTGCAAAGGACATAAATTCATTCTTTTTTATGGCTGTATAGTATTCCATGGTGTATGAGTACCACATTTTCTTTATCCTGTCTATCATTGATGGGCATTAGGTTGATTCCATGTATTTGCTATTATGAACAATACTACAATGAACATACGCATGCATATGCCTTTATAACAGAATGCTTTATATTCCTTTGGGCATATGCAGTAATGGGACTGCTGGATCAAATGGTATTTCTGTCCTTAGGTCTTTGAGGAATTGCCACACTGAAAAGACAGGTCTTTTTAAAGAGTTTTGCTGTCAGTGTAAATAGAAAAATGAGCTAGTATCTGGAGGAAACATGCTACAGAGAGAGGATTCTTTTAATAGAAGGTAAAATAATAGGATATTTGTGTGCTTCTAGAAATAATCCAGTAGAAAAAGGGAAAATAATGAGGTAGGAAAGTTAGAGAAGAGTTTCTGGAAGAACGTTCTTGAAAGGTGAAAAAGGAGGGAACCTGGTGCCTAAGTGGAGAGTGGCTCTTAAGTAGGAGCACAGACCAATCATCAAATAGTCACAGGAGGCAAAGCATAGACCATGAGCACAGATGCAGCCAGTGAGCAGTGAGCAGATGCAGTGCTGGATGCTTGGGAAGTTCTCTTCTGGCTCCTCTTGTTCTCGGTAAAATGTGAAGCAAACTAATCAGCTAAGAGCAAGAATCAGCAAGAAGGTACCAGAAATCTGAGAAAAGTGTGTAGCTCTCCAGGAGAGTACAAAACTGAATTGGACCAGAGAAATATAATGTGATCTTACTTAAGGATCATAAATTTAAAATGAGTTCTAATGCTTGTTTTTCTCCAGCCATGATCAACTATACAAAGATTCAGGTAAGGTGTAGGCAACAGGTTGAATTTAACTATGATTTTGGTTTTACCTGTCAAGTACAATAATTGAGTGGCAAGCGAGTTGTCATCCTCAAGAGTCAGGTAATAATGATATTCTTCCTCATTGATCTCCACATATTTAATTGGTTCCACTGACTATTTATTTATGGAAAGATTGAAAGTGTCTGGGAATGCAGATTGTACTAAAATATATTTTATACATAAACCGTCTCTTTTCTGGTCTTTCAGTATTTATTCACAAAAGAATTTTTATTTGCCTTTTCACTGAGGATATTATCTTTAATAAGATGACTGTGTCCTAAGCCTCCGGTATTAGACCCTTAGAAAGGGGACAGAAATTTCAAAGAGGAGTTGCAATAATGGAGGCGGGCAAGACATGAAACATTTTTTCATAGTCTAATGGTTTTTTAAACAAATCTAATTCATACATATATTCTAAAAATCCCATGAATATTTCCACACACATTTTTCATTAATTCACTTAATTAATATGTATTGCATCTCTGTCATGTACAAAACATTGTACTAGGCAAGCACCAAGGTGAATTGGAGAGGGGAGGGCAAGACTACAATACAGATCCCAAAGGTATTTGCAGTCTAAAGGGAGAAACTCATATTTACAACAAATTAGTATTCAAGACAGGATAAAGGAAGCACTACAACACAAGTTTCATAGCTTTTGTTTATCTCATTTACAGCTATGTGCCATAGTGGACCTGAAACAGTAGTCACTTAATGAATACAGGTGCATCAGTGAATGCCATAGAGATGTGAACCACCCTGGAGGAACAGGAGGGAGCAATGAAAGAATCCTGAATGTGGGATCTGAGAAAGCATAGTGGAGAATGTAACATTTCACTAGCTCTTAAAGGAAAAGTAGGAAAACAACAAAGCGCCTCCCATATGAAAGACAAACACGAGATGAGCACTGCAGTGTGGAAGCAGGAAGACTTCAGGGCATAGACATAGTCCTGTCTGAGGGCTGAGGATTCGCACAGTGAAGGGTGTGTTCAAACGGAAGAGTGGTAGGGGCAGAGTGGGAATAAGAACCAAGCTATGCTGGTAACGAAAATACTATATTTAATCCATGACATATTAAGAAAACTTGTGAGCTGCATTTTTCGCACAAACCAGTTCTAAATATGTCTAATTTTAGACTGTGTGATTTCATGCTATTGCTGGTATTTTATTTTATAATTTTCGTAGGTACAGGTTTTCACTGATTTATAAAATGTTATTCTACTGACTAATGAACATTTTGAATAAAGCTTTAGAGATCTTACTAAAAAAAAAAGAGAGAGAGGGTAAAGAAAGGAAGAGTGGTACCAACAAGTGGAATGCCTCGATTATCTGATAAAGGAGTTTTTATTGAGCACTTACACTGTGTCTTACACTGTTTTAGATGCTGCCCATGTTATAACTCATTTAATATCACAGAAACCCTGTAAGGGAGGTATTATTATTCCCCATTTTATAGATGAGGAAACTCAGGATGTACTTGGATGTCAAGTACACCCACATTATACAACTAGTAAGTGACAGTTCCAGGCCCTGTATACCATTGGTTCTATGAAAACATTTTGAATACTTGAGTGACATTATATGATTTGTGTTGCTACTACCTTTTTCCTTCATAAGTAATGAACGTATTTAAGCTAAATTCAGAAAGTAAACACCATGCATATTACAGCTGTTCCTCATCTATATTTAGAAGTTCTGAATATTCAAATGTATTACTTTCCATTTCTGTCTTTTCTTTATTCAATGATATGACTATTTCCGAAACCATTGGCTTAAAGGTCATTTTCCTAGTGTTTAATCTATAATTTAAAATAGTACAATTGTATTTTTTTCTTAATTCTTAATTTAATTAAACTGTTCTAATATTATTTTACTCCAATACTCTTTTTAGAACTACCTAAAGTAGGGAAAATATGAGGAAGTGTTTACAGAATTAGCTGTAGCGTGGTGTTTGCTATACCAGAGGGCAGAAATAGGACTGATATATGGAAGTTATCAGAAAGTAATTTTCAACTCAAAGTGAAGGTGTTTTTTTTTTCTGAAATCACTTTGCCCTTCTCTTTGTAACTCTGAATTTCATTCAGAAACAGTTGTTGATGGCAGCTAATTCATCATCATGTAGGTTACCCTCATTTTGTCATCATCTTAGAGATTTCCTGCCTCAAAAACTTTTCCAGTCTTTTATTAAATATACTCTATTGTGTAGCAAGTCTTCCAACTATCAATTCATTCTCATTAAATTTTCACCTCCTCTTTTCAAATACTTATATACACCAAAAATATCAAACTCGCAAAAGTGACGCAAAGAATCTTTAAAAGTTCAGTTCAGTATCAACATTACAATTTATGCAGCACTGGAGAACAGCATCTGATCTTGTCTAATTGCCTTACTCAAAAGTGCTTTCGTTAGCTCCAACAACTATCAGCTCTTTTTATTTCATTGAAATCCATAACAAACAGACCTTGTCACTGTGGCCTGTCCTACAAACATCCTTGGACTCAGGTAACCCTAAGTTTCTAATCTCTCACCTCGTCTCTAGTGAGGATGGGGCAGAGGCATAAACAAAAGATTCTAATCCCAGCCCGAGCTATAGCATCATCAAAGGGGGTTCTCTGTGGTTGGTTTTGTGTCACAGAAACAGAGTAGTCAAGGTATCTAATATTCGTATAATACCAAAAAAAAAAAAAAATGGAGGTTGTTTGTTCAGCCAAGAGAACCTAAAATAGGAAAAAGATGAGGAAGTGTTTATGGAAGTAGTTGTATCTTGGGGTTTGCTGCACCAGAGGACAGAAATGGGACTGATATGTGAAAGTTATCAGAAAGTAATTTTCAACCCAAAGGAAGGAATTTGTTAAGGGCAGATATTCAAAAGTGGAACATGGTACTTCCTAGAGGAAAGAAACAACCATTTGTAGAGTATTTGTCTCGGGTCTCCCCCAGCAGGAGATATTTAAAACCGGGTGACCTTATAATTTATTTCCCAAACAGGGACACATTTGAGAATGAAAGGATAACAGCTACAAACTGGGGTATCCCAGGCAAATGGATTCACGTTACCCTAATTTGCCTTTGTAGACCCTTAGCTGTGTGGACTTGCTGACGTGTGGAGAACGGGGAAATACTGACCCTACCAGGGGAAAGGGAAAGGTGGGAGCTCATGGAAGTGCTGAGAAACAGGGCAACTCTGTGACCCTCTCACCCCCGCTTGTGTACCTACCCTGATAGGATGAAACCTAAAGACTCATATCAAATAGGATCTCTATCAGTGAACCTGGATATAAACAAAGTGTTAGGATCCACAGGGATCCACCTGGGAAAAATTCCAGGACAGCAACATTGTTCCCAGAGCCAGGGTAGAGTAGACACTCTTCCCAAGTCAAAGTTACCTACCCTGATAGAATGAAACCTAAAGATTCATATCAAATAGGATCTCTGTCAGCGAGCCTGGATATGAGCAAAGTGTTAGGATCAAAAGGATCCACCTGGAAAAAATTCCGGGACAGTA
Source organism: Theropithecus gelada (assembly GCF_003255815.1). Lineage (NCBI taxonomy): Eukaryota > Metazoa > Chordata > Mammalia > Primates > Cercopithecidae > Theropithecus > Theropithecus gelada. The sequence goes on along the minus strand of NC_037671.1, from coordinate 74,900,083 downwards.
ACACTGTTCCCAGAGCCAGGGTGGAGTAGATACTCTTCCCAAGCCAAGTTACTCAGAGAGTTCTACAGGGCATAACATTAGACAGTAAGAATAGGACCAGCCCCAAAGGACCAAATACTGTGGTGATGACGAGGTACAGAACAGGACCAGCCCGATAGCAGGACCCCACACATTACAGGCAGGCACAGTGAGAAGAATGGAGAAGGGCAAGCATATAGGGGCACAGCCTCCCTAAATATGGTCTGTGTTACACTGCCTAGACTTAGAAGTACCCAATGAGGCAGCTTTGTCTTCCATTCTAAATGGCAATTCAAATATAATAAAAACTTACTTTTTACTATGACAAGTTTATTGCAATCTACAAACTGCTTGAAAAGATTATTAAAATTAACATTCCTAAACAAAAAATCACATTTTACTAACTGTAATGGGTACTAACAGCTGTGTGCTCAGCTCCCATCCCTCTTTTGCACTTTGCCCCTAGATTGAATGGGCACCTTTCACTTCGCCATGCAGTCATTTTGACTCAGGAAAAACTGGTTCCAACTCTGTGGTTAGAATGAGCCACTTCAAGTAATCCCAGTTTCCTGCTCTGTAATTATTCAGATCAAGCTGACAGCACTGGCATATCCCTTGCAACTGGTCTTGCTCCAGGAACATGGTCTAAGTCAGCCAGACCTAAGGGAAAGGCCATTTTTCAACATGAATGAGAGTCAAGGTGGTGATCCAGTGCTGCTGGCCATCATCAGGGGAATTTGATGGAAGCCTGCCCGTGGATGATATCACCACATGAAGGGACAGAAGCAGACAAGTCAGAGCCAGACCTCCATTTCCACCAGGCATTCCCTGCCTCTGGCTGTCTTTTGGAGGTGATAACTTTCTTACTGTGTAAGCCAGTTTGAGAGGCACCCCTCTTGATTCTTCATGTGGAAGCATCTTAGTAGATCTATAGAACAGTGATTCCCAAACCTGCCTGCATATTGAAATTACCCAAGGATCTTCAAAAATTGCTGATGCCCATATTCTACTCAGAGATTATGATTTATGGGTCTAGTGTGTCGCTGGGTAAGCCAATTAAGCTGTAAATTTCCTCCCTTCCTGGAGATTCTTTCCTAAGAATGTACCTCTGCCCAAGGCTAACACAGGGCACTCTGAGACTTCTCAAAGTGACAGGAATATGTGTTCCCAGATGGACTTTCTCCACCCTCTACAATACTGAGGGACTTTCATGCTTTGCAAAAAGATTCGAATTGCTCTTCAGCTATCCTGCTTGGATTCCCCTTTTATCACATTTCACGAGATATGGGTTTGAGAGCCTTCCCTAGTAAAATGGGATTATAAGTCTCTACAAACCACATGTTTGGAGTCTCAAGAGGCCATAGTAAGAGGTCCCAATTTTTCATCAATAATTTTTTTAAAGGTAGAATGGATAAAAGGAAAGAGATGGAGTAGAGGAGGAATAATTGAGATCTGACTACACTGTTAACATTCTCTGCCACCCTCTCTTCCCCTCTCTCTCTTTTTCTCCCAAACCCAACATCAAAACCTAGGTCTGTCTTTCACATTTATATGTAACTTAGATCTCACTACACTGTTAACACACACTGCCACTCTGAGCCTTAGTACCCTAAACGCTGATGAACTGAGAAAAATGATATCTGTTTCACCTATGTTGTAAAGCTTTTGTGAGGCTATGAGATAATACATATAAAAATTCAAAATTAAAAAGTGTTTGATGAATCTAAGTTATTATTATGAGAGGTCCAGAAAGTTAAAAATGTAGTCTAGACCTAACCCTAATAGATACCAGCCATGCCAGCAAGATGAAATGGCTTAGAAGAGGGTTACATTCTCTGCCAGCCTGCCCCTTGGCATCCTCCCCCTTCATCCTTCCTCTCACCATACTTCATGAAACGGCAAAGCTTGCACTGTAAATGCAACTCTAAGATACATCCTTGCTCCAACCCACTTTCAGCCAGATTGCCATGCTCTGAGCCCTGCCCATACAGAATTCCTAGGGCTGCCACTAATAGGCAGGAAGGTTATTTTGCTGCCTTTTTCCCCTAGGTTTTTAGAAGCACTCCACTTCCTCATCAACAGTACACCTCTGGGCACCGCAATGCTATATCATTCCCTGCTTGAATTATATTATCTATCATAAGAGACATCTCCTGAGAGGCTTGAGTGCTAAGTGGGGAGTGATTTTTAGAAAGATGTGTGGGAAATGGTTTCAATATTTGGCAGTTCCTAAAGGCAAGATGATTTGAGACATTGGCTTTTTAAAAATACGCTTGATCAGCTCATTATACTATTCCCTTATTTCTGAAAATGCCTTGTCATTTGGAATATTACGTTTAGCAGTTGCACCAAGGTAGAAATTTCATAAACTAGAGGATTGTAATTTTCAGTTTATTTCAGTCATTTATCCATATATGTCACATATATCACATAAATGTATATATTCACCAGGATATCAATCTTTCTTTTACAGATATCTCCATTAACATATACCATTCTGAAACTAAAGACATAGACAATCCCCCAAGAAATGAAACAACTGAAAGTACTGAAAAAATGTACAAAATGTCAACTATGAGACGAATATTCGATTTGGCAAAGCATCGAACAAAAAGATCCGCATTTTTCCCAACGGGGGTTAAAGTCTGTCCACAGGAATCCATGAAACAGATTTTAGCCAGTCTTCAAGCTTATTATAGATTGAGAGGTAAGGAAAGAGGTGAAACCTGTTTAGCCTTGTGTTATTTCCATCCCTTCCCTTTCATTCATTCATAGGTTGTCTTTAGCCTAAAACTTCCAGGTCTGTCATTTAGCCACAAGAATTATAAAAATCGACCTAGTGGTAATCTGATAGTAATGAATAATAAACATTCAAAACTATGGTAGATATCAGCTCTTATGGTTTAAAGTAATATCTTGTGCAGCATAGAACCAAAAGGGCATTTATAAATCACCAGAAAACCTTGGCATCCAGATTTTACCCCTTTATTTTTTTATTTTTGCCAATGCTCAATATTGCATTTTAATGTTGTTCATATGAGTAAGAAGCACAGGATGATTGCAATGTCAGGGATCTAAGCAAATTGATTTATGACCTAAGATTTTATTTTTCAAAAGCAACATTACAATCCAGATCCTCTTATAAGTTAGTGTATTGATGATCCAGCAGAAACTTTAAAGTTTGGAAACCTAGAGGCGGTTGAAGTGCAGAGGAGAAACAAATTAAGAGTGGTTACCAAGATATAATGCAGGAGTGTTAGCAGAATTTACAACACAATTACAGTGGTTTCTAGCAGAGTTACAGTCCACTTTTTACCCCAAGACTGCTTAACAGGATTCTGATGGCATTCCCAGAAACCATTAAGGAGTTAATCACAGCGCAGCCATCAGTGACTATCCTTTTCACTAACTAACTATGGATGACAAAACTCTCATGGCTTCTTTTTTAAAAGAAAAAAACAAATCCTTGGTAGCTACTATTAAAATTCCCCAGGTGGCTCCAAATAATGCAGAATATCTTGTCTCTCTGAGTCCTAAATTCAATTGTCTTACATGCGAAAGTTGAGTTTTACTGATTTCTACCTTGATCACACTAGATGTTTGCTTCCATTCCAAAAAGCAGAACGACCCTGCTTTATTTAAAGCCCATCTACTAGAGCAAGCTGGTTCAATTCCAGCCTGTGATGTGTTGTACACTATGACAACTGAGTACCCATTTCATAATGCTAACATCCAGAAAACTTCTTGGATGTCTATTTCTGTTAGATGTGTCGGGGTTAAATTAATCTGAAGAGTTCTTATTGGTTTTGGAAGCATAATTAACTAACAGTCTCAAAAATATCAAGTCTGTTGTTCCTCATGTGTCTCATTTTCTGTGGAAGTAAAAAGATATTCACTTTCTGAAAGAAGCCACACCCATAGAAAAGTGAAAAGTACTGGATCATAGTCTGAAAGAAGACTCTCACTATAGAAAATCAAGGGCACTATATTACTATTCTGAGGTCATAGAAGGGCATCTCCACAGAGCAGGTACTGGCCAATGCTTGTTGGTGTACACAGAACACAAAGAGCCCATTGGGAAAATAGAGAAAAGACACTGACATGCCTAAATTACTAATTTCGAGTGTGCCTACACATTGATCAGATAATGACCCTGGTAAATTCCATATCGTTTGCTCAGGGATGGACGTACATATAGTGTTTGCATCACACTGAATATGAATGCAACTACTCCTGTTTTCACATAACTTCTAATTCTTTACAACATTCACAGATAGGATTCACTGCAGGTATTTAGAATAGACTATTTATTGCTGCAACAAAATTTTTAGCTCTGAATTTTTATTCTCAGCTCTTTATTCTTGATTAGGTTGCCTCTTTCATTCTTGTTTCCCTGGATGAAACAAACCATTGTTTTTCTCCCCACAGCAATGACAGTCCATTATCTTTATGGCTGCCCCTAGGTAATATGAAATTTTACTATTCATCAGCATGGGTTTCTTAAGTTGAACAAATTGGTTCACAAAGAAACAAGAAATAAGACCCAGCTACAAAACGGTGTTCCTCTGACAGAGAGAACCACTTACTGTTCTTGTTGCTACTTTTACAACATTATCTGTTGACATCTTTCAAACTTAGAAGAGAAAGCATCCATATTCCCAAATCAAATGGAACATTGAATTATTTCATTTTCCAGGGCTTAAAAGCAACACAGTGAAATGTTCTGAGCTTTGTGGTAGAATCATAAATGTGCTTATCTCAAAGCACAATTGCTCTGTGCTCCAGCCAAACTTCCTGCTATACGGATGCCTCCCTTCAGACTCCCCTCACCCTCACCTGTGTCTCTCCCTCTATTTCCCTCCCTCTCTGTCTCCCCTACCCAACACCAAAAACTAGGTCTTGGCCAGGCGTGGTGGCTCGCTCTTGTAATCCCAGCACTTTGGGAGACCGAGGTAGGCAGATCGCTTGAGGTCGGGAGTTCAAGACCAGCCTGGCCAATATGGTGAAACCCTGTCTCTACTAAAAACACAAAAATTAGCTGGTGGCACAGGCCTATAATCCCAGCAACTCAGGAGGCTGAGGCAGGAGAATCGCTTGAATCCAGGAGGTGGAGGTTGAAGTGAGCCAAGATCACATCACTCTACTCCAGCGTAGGCAACAGAGTGAGTCTCCATCCCCCCGCAAAAAAAAAAAAAAAAAAAAAAAAAAAACCTAGGTCTTTCTTTCACATTTATGTGTGCCTTAGAGAAGGTTAAAGATGGATAGGGTCCTAGTTCTTGCTACTCCCTGTTGTCTACAGATCAACAGCATCACCACCACCTGGAAACTTGTTAGAAATACAGAATCACAGATCCCACCTGAGACCTACTGTCAGAATCTGCATTTTAACAAGTTCCACAGGTAAAATCCATTTGTACTTTAAAGTTCTAGAAGCACTAATCTAGAGAACATCTATCCAACACTCCCTTTGTACAGATAAGAAAACTGAGATCTGATGAAGTAAAGTTTCATGTTCAGGGGCACAGCTGGCAGCAGAACAGGGGTAGAACTAAGTGTCCTGACTCCCATTTCAGTGTGTTATTTCTCCCCCTAATGTGTGCGCAACTCTGTACTGCGCATTTTCACATACCATTGGTCTAACAATACTAATTGCGAATAACTGTCTGCAGGCCAGGACTTCCAATTACAGACTGCCGTGTCTGGCCTCCAGGGTATGTGCTCCCTGGGGTTCTTCCTACACCATCAAATGACTTAGGATATGACCTTCAGCAGAGAAGCTGACGTTCTGTGATCAGATTTCAGGCATCGGCTGGCAACTGTGGGAAGACTGGGGTCAGGGGGAGGCGAAAGTGCTGGATCTCTTTAGAATCACTGTGGCAGTCCCTCCCAGTAGGTTCAAAGGAGGAGAGTACAGAACAGGTAAATCAAAGGTTTAGAAAACTCCAATTTTGAGAAGTTTTCAGATCCCTCCCAGCCCTGAAGTCCTTTGATGTCTCAACTTTCAAGGGTTTTTTTGATACTTCCCCAGTAAGGATGGGGGACTATCCTGATGGGTTGTGGGCTTGTGCTGCCAATCATGGAAAGATTCTATGCCTCCTGGCTTGTGAGAAGCGTCCAAGAGAAAACTGACATCAGAGGAGCCACAGAAAAAGAAAGCCTGCCCCTCAGAAAGAGTCTGAGATTTCCTCCTTAACATTATGATTCCTATAAACTACAATGTCACAGGGAGATAATTCTTCAAGCAACTTCAGACACTGTGCTCTAGGAAGAAGATTCTTTCAGGGCCCTTATGGAAGGTTTTGAGTAGTTCTGTGTCCTGTGGTAGGAGAAAGGACAGCAGGGAAAGGAGCAGAACTAGGAAGAAGATGCAAGCAACAAAAATAGCACCTCCTACTTGACTGCTCAACCTCAGTCTCCCCAACCATATGACAGGAACTGCCTGCAGAAATCTCTGCATAACTGGTAATGCATCCTCAGGCTACATAGCACCCAGGAAAATGAACTTCTGTATACATCTGTCTACATGAGTTATGATGCCTGCCAGTCTGAGTTTGGGCTCAACTGGGAGCAGCTAGGCTCAACGAAGAACACAATTAGTTCAAGACTTAAATTGGAATGAAATAAAAACAAGTCTTAATCTGAGACCAAAAGCCACACACTCAAAGGTTGTGCCTAACTTGTAACCAGAAGAGATTATCACATAATATCTTCCCCCATGTTTCACACACAGATAATGTCCATGAAACTCACCAATACTTAGATATTATCCATGAAAGTCACCAAAGACAGTGCTAGTTTATTTTATGTATTGTTGTATCTCTGGCACTTATATAGGTTTTGAACTGAAGTAGCCACAAGACAACATCCCCAGAGAGAATGGAGTATGTGGGAAAGAAGGCTAGCAAAGGCAGCTGGTTTGCTTAGACTGACATACAACTGTTAGGATCTGGACAAATCTGAAAACATCTAAGTGCCGTTTCCTTCTTGCATATTATGTAGACTATTGACCAGAGATGAAGGATCAGAGACAGCTTGCTGGTTTGTATCAGACAAGGCATTAAAACTTCTTGATCCTTGCCTGATATTAGACAGTTCACAAAAGTGAATTCTGCAGGGTGAGGTACTCCATTGCTTCCCACATGTTGATCCCTGTTATTTCCCCCAGCGTGAGAAACCAGATGGCACATTTGAGGCGGTCAGGACTGCACCCTCTCCTGTCTTTGTGGATTACTCATTAAAAGAACAATTACCTTGAAGGTTCTGGTCAGGTTGCTGCTGGTAAATGACCTGAGCTGCTATTGATCAAAAAGGAGTCTAAGAGAAATCCAGACGTGGAATAAGTGGGGAGGAGGGAATAACACATAAGAGTCTCCAGATTGGTCTCCTCTCACCCTATTCCTCCCCACAGCCCTTTTTCTCAGCACAGCAACGTTTCTTTAAGTGTTTCTTTAGTAAGTCAGATGGTGTCAGCCTCTGCCCTAAAGGCTCCAATTGTTTCCATTGCTCTAGAGGTAAAAATCAACATATTACAAATGCTTATAGGGAGGCTTCCAACATTTTTTGCTCACTTAAGCCCCTAAAACAACTTTTAAGCTATATAATCCCCTCGCATGCTTTTCCATTGACATCTAAAGTTTTTTGGCAAGTTTAATAAATAGGTTGTAATTTTTGGTGAGTTGTAAATATTGATATTTAAAATAAAACTAGAATTGGATCTTTCTTATGTATCCAGTAGCATCTACCACAGCCACTCAATATTTACCATCAAATTCTTTTAACAGATAGGTGAGAAAATTCTTCTTAACAGTAGGAAATGTCACATGGTTTCTTTTTCTCCATACACTTACATTTCCATTCCACTTCTCAGAGTCCCATTTTAATGTAATTTATGTTTATGCTTGAAAAATCTGTTATTGATTGCTCTAAAATACTTTTTAGTAACAAAAATATGAACATAAATTGAAATCACATTTTTTATTTCTTGTGACTATAAGATTTATGTGTAAAAATAAATTTCTTCTGGATTCAGTTGCATTTATCATTTTTAATATATAATCAGTTAAAACTAAACACATATAGTTTTAGTTTTTGTTGATGGATATAGAGTGAGATTCAAGTTTTGTGGTTGTTAATGTTTGTAAATACAAAATCGCAAATGCAAAATTCTAAACAGGGATTGGAAGAAATCAATGTTAAAAAAGGATCTGTAGCTTACGCTTCCTTAGCTTCTGCCTCTGGATCAAAGTGATTGCTTTGGTTTTGCTCCTCTAATTGTTCATATACAATTTGTCATTATTTATATTGTGCATTGATAAAATGAGACTAAATTTAACATCAATTTTATCCCTATTATCTTACTTAGTTTCAGTTAGGTGTTGAGAAAACTTCTTTAGATAAATAAGTAGATGGGAACAGATGGAGTTTTGTTACAGCACTGTTCTTGTTCTTTAAATTCCTTTTTCATTATATGCCAATAATCACATCATGATCTGTCATCATTATTTTTAATGATCTATCAATCAGCTGTCAACCTATTAGGATTCCTTCTAATTTGTTGAAAGCAAAGAATCATAAATCACCTAGATTGCCAAAATGTGTGTTATCCCTCAACTCAGTTCACTCCCTTTCTCAAACTCAGTACTGTTATTGCAAATTGTTCCTTGGTGTGGTAACCTAGAGGCACTGTGCCACAATAAGAGTAGGGATGGATGAATGGGGAAAGGATTGTGACCAAAAGGGAAGTGCTAATGAAGAGGTGTGTCTTTAGGGAGACCAATTTTGGGAAAGCTTGTACAGGAAAATGGAGACCCGGAAATTGATTCTCTTTAAATGTGTGTGCCTGCTCATCACTTGGAAAGTGTTCAAGGACAGCCAGGGGCCCTGTACTTCAGTTTGGAGACTGCTGGTCTGCGAAACCCTACACAATCTGTGTTCACCTCATCACATCTTTCTTTTTTTTGAGACGGAATTTCATTCTTGTTGCCCAGGCTGGAGTGCAATGGCGTGATCTCGGCTCACCGCAACCTCCGCCTCCCAGGTTCAAGCAATTTTCCTGCCTCAGCCTCCTGAGTAGCTAGGATTACAGGCATGCACCAACATGCCTGGCTAATTTTGTATTTTTAGTAGAGATGGGCTTTCTCCATGTTGAGGCTGGTCTCGAACTCTTGACCTCAGGTGGTCTGCTCGCCTCAGCCTCCCAAAGTGCTGGGATTACAGGCATGAGCCACCACACCTGGCCCTCGCCACATCTTTCTATCTTCATCCTCTGTTACTCTCAACCTTGCTCTGGCCACAGCGACATCCTCCCTGCTCCTTCAATGCCCCTAACACTCCATAAACTGGGAGACTTTACTTTTCCCAAATGGCTCAAAAGTCACCTTTATAGTGAGGTCTTCCTCAACCACTCTATTTTAAACTGTAGTTTTACGCACACACATCTGTGCGCACGCATGCACACACGTACACACGCACACAATATTCCCTATTTTCTTGCTTTGCTTTTGCTCCATAGCATATAGTAAGTACTCAATAAATATTTGTTAAATGAATTAACTTTTAGAGACTGTAAATTTGTGTGTCAACATAAGCCATGAAATAATTTTCCATGTTATTAGACTTTGCTTGGGATTGGGTATGGGGAGTCTCTTAGGGCATGGCCATTTTCCACCCCTAATGACTCTGTATTACAGTGTGTCAGGAAGCAGTATGGGAAGCATATCGGATCTTTCTGGATCGCATCCCTGACACAGGGGAATATCAGGACTGGGTCAGCTTCTGCCAGCAGGAGACCTTCTGCCTCTTTGACATTGGACAAAACTTCAGCAATTCCCAGGAGCACCTGGATCTTCTCCAGCAGGTGAGTCCAAACACCACACGGTTATTTGGAACACTGCACGAATAGTTCCCAGGCTCCAGCCCCTAGGCCTTTTGAATTGGTTTCTACAGCATAATAGTTAGTTGAAGAAGTACTTGGAGGTATCTGATTAGGCCAATAGAAATTTTATTCTTGCAAAATAATATGGTACAGTCAGGTTGAAGTGTAGTTTAAGGGAGAAGGGAATGAAAATAGACTTTAGCTCTTCAGTTGGCATTATCTCCTGGTAAAATTACTTTTTATCTTTATCTTTTTGCAGAGAATAAAACAGAGAAGTTTCCCTGAGAGGCAAGTACCCAATATAGAGTGTGTGTGTGCTCTTGACTTTAAAAAGATAGTACAATGGAGTGAAACTAAGCTATTCTACCTGTAGGATTTTATGTCAGCCACTAAGATCTGCGTAGATTATTCTGACAGACAATTCCTGCATATAATGTACTGAAGATAAATCAGTACATAAGACAAAAATAAATAGACCTTATAGATTTAGATAGATGTTTGCATTGTTTGCAGACAAAATGAATTAATCACTATGTGATATGTATCTAATGCGCACCTTCACTTACAAGAAATAGAGAAATTAAAATAGTTTGATTTTTAGAATTTATGGTAAACTATTAGTTACATCAAGAAAATATTTAATACATTCAAAGAACAACTTGAATTTTGAACTCTCACTTGGTATTCTGTAAAGTGTTAATATCTCTCAAACTAAATTACTAACGCTCTAAGTTATATCCTCAACAAGAACTGAATATCAAATAAGAAAATCAAAAAACAAAGAGAAAAGGAAAACTACATCAGATTAAATGATTAAAGAAGAGAGACGTTGTTGTCAAACTCTAAACTCACAAATTACATACATCTTATGGCATTTAGAAGTCTAAATCTGAAGATAATACTACGAAGAGAGACACAAATTTGGCCACACGAATTACTGACAGTACTTTACAATGCCTTTCATATTTATCCCTTTTGTTTCTATTCCCTTTGCCACTAACCTAGTCTAGGACCTTATTAATATACTCTGTGAAAAATGTCTAATCTGATCTCCCTGACAGATTTCCTTGCCTCTAACCTCTTCTTCTCCTTAACTTGCATAATTGCTACTAGATTCATAAGTCTGAAATATTCCTTTTATTACAACGAGCCCTGTTCAATGGCTTTCAAAAGATTCCTACATCTTCCTCTTGCCGTTCTGAATGTCCACCCCCGACCTTCTCCAACCCACCTCCGTGTGCAGGAGACTGAGTGGTAAGAACTGCATCACTGGCATCCCTTGCCTCTGGCTTCTGGTTACGGCCAGCCAGTGAGGAGGAAGAAATCAGAGAGAGAAGAGAATGCTGGCAGAAAATGTACACACACACCTGCAGAGTCTTTAAGGCCTATTGGCCTTTGTCAGCTTCAGCTCAGTTCCTGCCAGGCCGTTCTTTCCAGAGGGCCTTCTCTGTGGCTGGCTCCTGGTCTCCTCTCATCCCTTCTGGCCCCAAGGATAGTTTTAGCACCGCACTGTTACTGAACCTGTGGGGTACTGTGCTCTCCCTTGTGGTTGCTCTTATACTCTTCACACAACTTCATAAATAATCCCTTTATTGAACTTTGCACAAGTTACCCCACTATGAGTGAGTCATCTGTTTCTTGCTAGAACCTTCACTGAGGCAGAAGCCGAACTAACTAATCCAGACCTTTCACCTCCTAACCTTTCCAACTTGGCCTCCCATTATTATTATCCATGATTCCACAGCTGCCACCATGCCTCTTCCTCACTGCATATCGACCACACCCTATTCATTCGGATTCTGACCCTAACCTTTCCCTCTTGCTTGGAAGAATCTGCCTTTTCCACTCCATCTATCAAAATTCTACTCTCGTTCAGGCTCCAGGTGGAATCCCGCCTCACCAGGATGTCTTAACGGACTATTTGAGTTTACAGCAATCTCTTCCTGCTTTGAACTTTGTACTCTTTTTGGCACTTATATTTTTATTGAACACTCCCTTGCTTTCTCCAGTTTTCCTGTAGGAGTATAAACTGCTCAAGGGCAGGAACTGTTTCATACTTTCCCACCTACTGTACAAAACTGAGCAAAATCCTCGTATATTTTGTTAATCAATTATGTCTATCAAGCCACTCTTTTACAGATTTTAAAAAGAGATTGCCAGGAGAAATAATGTGACTAAGGAAAATCTTAGTACTAGAGTATTACCTTTGTTCACAAAACACAGACGTATTGATTCTTCTCATTTAAATATAGGATAATACTTTACTGATGCTCCACTTTTAAAAAAGAAAAAGAAGGCAACTCAGGGTGCATCCATAGGAAAAAAAAAATCGACAGAATGTACCAAATCTCGACAGAGAACCATTAAAAACTATAAGGAACAATTACCCAAGCCAGAAAGAAAAGGAAATAGGAGCATTTCATCTATTCCTGTACCTGCCAGCATTGCTGGAGAGAAAGAAAGGAACATGAAACAAACATTTCACATTAGCTATGGTTACCAAGTTGTTTTCAAAAAAGAAAGAAAGAAAGAAAAGAAAAGAAATTATCTTTTCTTATAATCCTTTCTAAGAAGACAAAACAAAATGTTCTCACCTGACTAACCCGTAAGTCTGCCAATTTCAAATGACTTTGAAATAAAGCCAGTGGAAGAACTGAGTAGCTCAGCTTCCCAAATTACAGATCCTTGGTGATGGTGTAGATTGCCAGTTTAATGGCAGAATCACATCTTTTAGTAAAGGGCAAGAAAACATCATCACAGGGTCCTGCACAAAATGGACTGTTGACTTGTAACTAATGCGATAGCCAGCATTTTACCAGCTATTATTTTGGTTCTTTCTTTTTTTTTTTTTTTAACAGCAAGACACAGAAGGAGATGAGAGTGATATTAAGAGGAAGGAGATCTTACTATAAACAAAGATCTCTAAAGTAAAAAACAAATTGTCTAGGCTATGCGTGCTATAATGTTTGATATAATGAGAGTTGTTAAATATGGTCTTCATAAAAACCATTTATTAAGTACGTAGTATAATACCAGAAAAAAATAACAAGAATAGCTGATTTCAAATTCCACTATAGAGGCTAAATTTTTATCTGGCCTGTGTGCACAACTGTAGTCATCGATGTTTACAGTTAACATCTGTTCTGATGTAACAGATTAACATCTGTTAATTTTGTATATTACACATTAACAATATGGTAGAATTGTGTGTGGCAGAAATATGTAGGTGATACTATTGGCTATGACTAATTCTAGATAACTGTACTGTAAAACACCAGAACACCTAGCCATTCCCCTTGGCCTTCCCATCATCATGAGCCACAGAAAATTAGATCAAATATATCGGTCAAATGCTGCTATATTATACTAATGCAGACACAACGCTTTGGACCTAATAGCTTATAGTAACAAACCTTTCGGTGAGTTTCAGAAGATATTACTACCATTGTTACAGGACTTTTCCCTAGTTCAGCTAAAAATGGGGTCCTTGTCTATCCCATAGCCATGAAAATTTAGGCTTGTGGATGGTTTGAAGGCTGAGTAAGGCAGGGTTTTATTGGGTGGAAAGGAAGAAAAGGGGGAAACAGGGACACTGGCCTAGCTAGACTGCTTCCCACCCACAGCTTGAATCCCAGGTTCCACACAGAAAGAGGAGGGGCCAGGCTCCTCCTTGCTGTAAATGGCATGAACTTCCAGAGGCTCTACCCCAGGGGGCAGGCTGGTTGGAATTTTTCCGGGGACCCCCTCCCCACTTGGCTCTCTCATTTCCCCACTCTAAAGAAGTACGTCTAACCACTGGATTAAGAATAAAGACAAAGACAAAACCGCTTCCTGCTGACAGGGGCTGTTGTTTTGGGGAAACAGCAGTCAGAGCTCACTCAGAGGCCTATTTAAGGATTCCCAGCAGAAGGGGTCATTGTCTGAGGCTCTGGTTGCATCACTGTCTGGAGTCTGATGGCCCTTTTTGCCAGCATGTTGGGCTTCTGGCTTCCTTTCCCCTGAGCCCAATCCTAAGACAACCAGTTTAAGGTTTGGGAAATTAACTCTTTCCAGTCTGGAGGATGCATCTGAGGGGAGCGTAGTATGAAGACACAATTATGTATCAGTGAAGAGGGAACAGAGGAGGAGAAAGGAAAAATAAGGCATTTTTTAAAGGAGTCCCAGGGGTTTGGGATGCGTTTGAAAGGGATGCAGACTGAAGATGAATGGCTACACATCTAGAAAGAGGGGAGCAGGCATCTCTGGTTTCCTTCTCTTCCTAACATACGCCCAGGGTACATGAGGGAGAGAATGAAGAGTGTCCTCTTTCCCTCTTCCATCCTTGCATCCCCAAATCCCGGTGACCTTGTCAGTTCCCACCATGAATGCCAAAAGAGCTTGCACCTATCAAGCAGGGAGGGCCTTAGAGAATGGAAATGATCTGCTCTCACCTATGTCTCTATCCCTGCTACCGTCAGTAGCCTTGGAATTCCCTAGACCTCATTTATACCACAGATATTAACGTGGCCTTTATCCACAAAACAGGAGGCTTGGGGTTGGCTAAATCAGCAGGAATCAGCCATGTTCACCTGTGCTGTGCCTTTTAACCTCTGTTGTCATTTGCCTCTGGATCCCTCAGATCCAGTTTTCCTTCCTAGGGCTTTTACCTGAAGTTTGGAATTGAGTTTGGGACAAAAATATGTCTCGGGGGGTTCCATGGACTCGTTATCATAAGCTGAATGCTAAGGTGAAACTGTGGAATTGAGTCCTCCAACAAGGGAGAGAAAAGGATGTCTTGTGACACACCAAGATAACTAGTAGCTATAGTTACGCTTGCTAGAATTTGGGTGCATGGTGCTTGGCTTTGGTTACTTCCCTTGGTCCTACTTCCCCAAAAAGGAAACCTCTGTGTGGTGGGCACTCTATTTATTCCCTATTTATTCCATCACCTGGCAGGATTTGCAGGATAATTGCTCAGAACTAGAAATTGATCCAGATTTCTACATTACCCATCCCTCTTGTTCTTTCTGAGTTGCAGCCAGAGATTGCTGGTTGGTTCACAGAAGAAGCAGGGTTAGTCTAAAATATAGGCAAAAACTTAAAAACAACCAATGAGTTTAGAATTTAATGACAAATGTATAAGTTTTGAAACATAATTTCTCTCTCTCCAGTCCTCATTTTTGTTAAAAACAAAATCATAATAGGACTGAGTTGTTTGCAAATAGACTTTGGTTTTATACTTGGCCTAATTATTTACATAAAGTGCAGCAATAATAATTATTTCTCCATAAGCCTTTTGGATTGGTTTTGGTGGACGTCTGTTCCACAAGGAATCTCAGGTGAGACCTTTAAATGCTGATCCCAGCTATGGTTGTATCCTCAAATGCTTGTGAGTTGGGTGATCCCTCCTCTTAAGGTCCTAAGATAAACTTGGAGCTCCTGGACCTGTTAGAAAGTGACATTCTTTACTGACCATAGGTCAAGGACCCTCGACAGGGACTGCATAGACAAGGGTATGAGGCCAGTTTCCTCACTGGGAGGCTTTTATTGGTTCTGTAAGTCAAGATGGACTCCTTAAAGGGAAGCATACACTTTCAGTCAAAGCCTTGATAAAATACCCAATTTTTCCAATTGTGTCTTGTTGCAAAAGAAAAATGGATTCTTATTGCACTGATGCAAACAACTATATTGCCATAAGTTAAGAATACTCACAGATAGTTTCCAAATTCTAAAGGAACCAGGCAGAGAGAAACAAACATGCTCCAAATTTTTATCCCAGGAGTATACATTACTTAATTTTTAAAGGCTATAAATAGTTCAAAATAAGTTTCCTTGACTCTGAAGAATAAAACAAGGATCAGCAATATTCCAAGAAAAAGTCAAAAGGTTGCTTCAGCTTTCTGAGTTCAGTCCATTTAGTTAACTCTGGTTTGGCTTGATATTCTTAAGCATTTCAGCTCCTCATGAGTCCTGTACATTTTCCCTTATTTCAATGTTACAATCTCCAAAGTTATCAGAAGTCTGTATTTGAGAGCACCTGTTAAAGTCCTACAGCTTATTATGAAACATCTTTTGAAAAGGATAAAAGCAAGACAGCAACTGTCTGTGAATAGCAAAATGTCCAGCGTAGTTACAGATAGAAACAATTGACAAATTTGGTTATCTCCGTGGTTTACAATAAGTTAACATAACAACCTTAATTATGATTGATAGCATACTTTTAGACATTAGAATTTTCAAAATCCCACAGAATTTTGGAACATAGATCAGCATTATTTACCCAGATATGACCTAAAGAAGATTGAACATCATTTTGACAATCCCATGTACCTAAATATGTCAAATAATCCTGTTTACCTCTTTTCTGGACATTCCAGGGGCTCTCCAGACTATCCAAAAAGCCAGGTGTCAAGAAGAACAATTTTGAAACTGAAGTTTGATTTTGGGTAGCCTTTTAAATATGTTTAAAGCACTTGATATTATGAAATGTAATTCCAGATTGCCATAAATTATTTATTGTGCCAAAATGACGACTCAGAAATCTTAAAGAAGCAAAAACCTTTTATAACTCTTTACAAATTTTGCCAAAGAGCAGATTAGGGCCTGAAGAAAATTTTGTTATGGTTTTATCTCAATGCTCAATTTACAGGAAAAACCACATAATACCTTTTGTTTGAATTTAGTCAATATGTTCACACAAAGAAACTCTTCTGAAAGAGTAATTTCCACAATTCTTCCAGCACTTCTTTGAACCTTCAGCCTTTTTCCATCTAATTTAATACAATCCTTTAACCCTAGGCCAAAGTTTACATTTCCATGCCTTCTTATAACCTTTTACTATAAAAACACATTTTACTGTTCTTACACCCCTTGCATGTAAATCTGTTTTCAGTAGTTTCAATTACATGTTATATTGTTAACTCCCAACAATTTTTAACTTTAAGATAAAACCTGGTAAGTTACTTTAATTGTGTGCTAACTGCAGCAGAGGTTTGCCTTTTTAGTTAAGGGTGTAATTAGTTCCATATGTCCCCAGGCCTTACCTATTATGAAGTCAACAAGACAGTTCTCAAAACCCAAAAAGCAGTTTATAACCTCAAAACACTTAGCAAACCTTGCATCTGACCTGCATAGTTTAGTTCACCTATTTACATTTTAATGACACCTTCATTTTACCAATAATCTTTATGGTTGTTTTTATTTCTTAAAGATTAAAGTCACATGCACTGAAAGGTACCACAGCTTTTAACTTTCCTTAAAAAAAAGTTAGATCCAAGTACTTGTCTTTCTTTAGGCCAAATTAATTAGAGCTCTTTGACAGACATTACACACAGTACACACACAGACAGGCAGAAGAAACACCAGTCATTTAAGAGACTGATTTAGAAAAACATTCAAATATCAAACCAGAAAGGGCTCATCCCCTAAGGCAGGATTACTAAACAAAGTCTTGCCACTGGAATTACAAGCCATGCCCTCAAGATGTATAACACGATGGAGGCTTGATTTCACAACCAAAACTTTGCAGAGAATACAGTGATAGTTGTTGGGGGTGGAGGTCTGGCCTGGTAAAGGGGAATAAGAACTTTAAAGGTTAACTGCAGAAGGGGTGGGGAAGAGTAAAGAAAAGAAAAAAGTTTAAAAATGCCTCGAGAAGAAACTCTTATTCTTATGCAAGAGTTCCTCCACCAGGGAAGAAGTTTAATTACTGTCCAATGGAGCTGGACCCCTTGGCCGGGGAAGCAGAAGGCTGCTGCAGTGACACATGGCTGGGAACAAGCCAGCCAGCTGTGTAGGACCCTTAGACCATGTGTCCCAGCCCCAGCAGGGAGGGGAGAGCAGGGGGGAGATGCTGCTCACTGCTCCTTTTTCAACCCCGAGAAAGGAAGGAAAGGGCCATGAAAATGCCCAGGAGCGATGGGGTATGGGGGCATGGTTTCCCCCACCCTCAGAAATCTAAGGATGAAAAGGCTTAGAAGCAACAATGAGAGGTTTTGAGTCCCCATTTCACTCACTGCTTCTCGAGCCCCACATTGGGTGCCAAAAATGTTGCAGGACTTATCCTTAGTTTAGCTAAAGACAAGGTCCTTGTCCCTCCCACAGCCATGACAATTTAGGCTCTCAGATGGTTTGAAGGGTGAGTAAAGCAGGGTTTTACTGGGTGGAAGGGAAGAAAGGGGGGAAAACAGGGACTCTTGCTAGCCCAGAGTCCCTGCTAGAGTGCTTCCCGCATGCAGCTTGAATCTCAGGTTCCACACAGGAAGAGGAGGGGCCAGGCTCCTCCTGGCTGCAAACTGTGCAAACTTCCCAAGGCTCTATCCCATTGGGCAGGCCGGTTGGAGTTTTGTGGGGGACCCCGTCCCACCTGGCTGTCTCACCACTACTCCTTTCTAAGTAAAGCTTGTTAGAATGGGCCAACATTATACACAAATAGCTCTAACACCATGACCTTGGATCTGCTCCTAGAATCTCTTCCACACCATCATTCCATGGCACTGAGAACCTACCACCAACTTCCTGGCTAGTTACCATTACAGGCAATGGCTGTGCCCAGAATACAGATTTAGTAAACCTGTATTACCCAGAAATCTACCTCTTTCCCATTATTTAACCACAAGAGTTACTTTATTAGATAAGCTTAATGACTGAATATGCAGGCTTGAGGGTCTGAGATTTTAACAAGAATATTTCAGTCACAGATCATGTCATCAATTATCTCTGATGTCAAGAACACAGTGTAAGTGCAATGGAACTATAACATTAGGCCCCAAAGACCAGCTTTGCCTACCACAGAACCCCAGGACCACACAAAACCACTCCAGTGGAAAACACTGGAGCCAAACATAATCATTTTGAGAGTTTTTTGAATTTTTCCTCAATGAAAGTATATTCAAAAATTACTTCTGTAATTTAAAACCAGGTAAATCCAGTTTTAAAGTATGGTTTTCCTATAACTTTTAGGTCTACTCAGTATAAGAAATTCAAATGTATATTCTCTACTGTCATCAAGTTCTCTTTCACCACCTCTTCTTTCTTTTCTGTTGCACTAATAGAAAAGCTGAAGTATCTACAGAGAAGACATTGGGAGAGCCTAGTGAAACCATTGTGGTTTCAACAGGTAAGCTTAGATCTAATTTCTTTGCTTCTAAACTTTCATTCAAATCATGATAGCATGTTATTTATAAAATAATTTCTAATTGAAGATAATGTTTAAAATGTATTTTCTCAAAGCTAGCTTATATTTCTAACCTTGTAAAATAATTTAAATTCATTGTATAAAACTCAGAAAATACAGAAAAGAATAAAGGTAAAACCAAACCACTCAATATCTTACAGTTTGGAAGCAACCATCATGAACATTTACTATTTTCTGCCTTCTTTCTTCTATTATATACACATGTTACTGAGACCGTTTTTTACTTAGAGTTTGTGTCATTTTTTCCACTTAACCCGATGTAAAGGATATTTTATAGTTCCACTAAAATTTCTTCAAAATTATCATTTTAATGATTTGCAACATTCTATTGCATCCATACAGATGTCATCAACTTAACCATTGCATCATTGTAACTGACATTACAAATAGTGTTTTAATTAAGATATTTAAACATAAATCTCTGTCAAATCACTAATTTCTAAAAATAGGTTACTAAATCAAACACTATGGATTTTAAGGCTTTTAATAAATTTTGCCAAATTTGTTTTCCAGAAATTTTGTTACTATTTAAATATCCCACTGGCAGAAAAGACAAGAGCCTGTCTCATTACAACACTTATCAATATTGAATATTACTATTTATTCTAGAGTTTGCCAAAAGGCAGAGGAAAATCATTTCTCCTGTGTATATTAGATGTTTGAAATTTCTCTTTCATGTATATTTCTATTGCAGTCTTCCCACTTTCCTATATAATCTAAGAATACTTTTAAATATATACAATAAAACTATTCTCTGGGCATTGTATTCCCCAGTTCATTTGATTTTTAGTAATGTGAATAAGATTTTAAGAAATTAATTTTTGATAACTTAAAATGTAGAAATTGAGAAAATAGATATTTGTAAATAAATGACAATATTAGTTTCCCATTTCTTTCTTTACTGACTTTCAGAGTAAGCTGCTGTGCCTATATTTCAGTTTTCTCCTAAGTTCAGCTGATTTATCATTTCTAGACTGACTTGTAGATAATAATAGGACAAGCCTAGTTGAATTTTAATTATAAAATAGTTAGCAGTAAAATGCATTTTTAACAATAAAAAGAAGAACTGCATGGTTAATTCCCACTTATAAACAGCTCAGATCTGACCTGTGACACCTAATATCAAGTCTTATTCAAAAAGGTATTATTTAGAGGAGGAGCATACAAACATGTAAAAAGAAGTTTTGTACTGACTTCATTTTAAATGGGAAGACAATCAAAATTAATAAGAGAATTGAAATTTGTATTTCTACTTTAAATTTGTAGTTAGTATACTTTAGCTGATGGAAACTTGTGTAATAACAAGATTAAATTTAGTAAGATAAGTTACAATAAGTTAAAATGACCTCTTTCTTATAAATTATTTTTCATTCTTTTAAATAAAAACTTTGAGGGACGAGTGGACAACTGATATAATATAATGTGATATATCACCACCATATATTTGAGTTCTAGCAACAAATGTTTTAGAATTATTTAACCCAGTACTTCTGGACACCTGAGGTTGAAGTACACACACAGAGCAGTCAAGATTAGATTTTGATTGGGAAATATTACTAGGTGCCTAGGTGTGAAGGAAGAGTGAGAAACCTCCAAAAGAGGCTGAATGCATTCGAAGGTAAACCCAGGCTACCTAATAATTGTTTTTAGTGGTAATTATGTGAATAATTTATATTTTCAAGGTAATAAAATGGAAGGATAGCCAAATAAAAATTTGTTCTTTTAGGGTACTAGCTAAGCACTTTCTTATTGTAACAAAAATTGTAGCATAAACCAATTATTCATAGAATTACAAAGTTTGAAGACGCCTTACATTGGCAATAGTCTGGTGAAGTCCAGAGCACAGAACACATCCATCCCAATTGCTCACAGCAGGATTCTTCAATGAGGGCAGAAGGAGAAGATGCCAGGGACCACATCCTTTGAGGTTCTGATATGCCACAGGGTATGTACTTTATTAGCCAAAAATCTATCTTGCCTAGATGATTCTGATACCCGCTCTCATGCCCCCACTAGGAAGCACAATTTCACACCCAGTGCAATTATTTCACAGAGCCTCACAGTGACAAGTGACTACTTGTGACTGCCAATTCCCAGGTACCACATGCTCTTCAGGGAGTAAGGAAAGATCGAATCATTTTTCAGGATATCCTGTTTTCTAAAACACAAGAATAAACTAAGGCATTCTATGTTTTTGCCTAATTAAGGTTGAAATGGAAAGCTGTTTCTGGCTAAATATAAACCAATTAACAATAACACTATTTTATCTGAGCATTTTTTAAATAGTAATTTATTACAAAATAGAAATGCATTTGTATTACAATAATGCTTTTTTCTTTGCTTGAATAGAACCTAGACTTGCACTCTATGAAGATCTTTAAAAATATCAAAACATTTGCCACATATTTGAAATGGTTTGTGGTGATCTGTTCTAAAAGTGAAATTCATAGCATCTTAATGTTCTTTCATCTCTTGGATTTTCTGATTAAAATATTATGCCTCAATGATTGCTAAAGCAATCTACATTTTAAAGACTTGGGTAGTATTCTAAGAAAACTCTCAGAAGAGCAAATTCAAGGTAAACATCTGCCTATGTGTCCTTTGTAGTATCAAAAAGAAAAAATCAGGTCTCATCTAGCAAAAGCATTTAACTATAACACATACAGGGGAGCACCAAACTTGGGTCTTTAATAGAAAGAATTAAGAATTTAGAACAGAGTATGAGTCATATTTTTTTAAGAACGTATTTATGTGATCTTAAAAAGATGACTTCAGAAGGCATCTAACATCTGTAAATTTCAGAATGATAAAAAAGCATATTGAATTTTGACATCATTCTAATTTAAACTCCTCTGTTCTCATTTTTGTGTCCTTAATTTTTAAAATTTTCACAGATGTTGCCAGCGTCTCACTTGGGCCTTCCCCTGTCACTCCTGATGACACCCTCCTCAATGAAATTCTCGATAATGTACTCAACGACACCAAGATGCCTACAACAGTAAGAAGTTCCTAGAGTCGATCTAGCTCTTCATGTGCCTGTTTTTGTTCTTTAGCAAAACAGGAAAAGAGAATGGATAAACCATCCATTCAATAATATTGGTGCTGTATTTTTGTCACTCGGTTAAGAGTCAGTGACTTTGTTCTATTCTTTATTCTGACTTCTTCTTAGGTACTGAGAGGAGAAACATAGATTGAGACCTAGAAGAAAGGGGGAGGAGTTACAAGAAACAATTTAATTATAAGCTATGGAGTGCTGGGGCCTTTTTGCCCCAGCACCTAACAAAACTTAAATGTATTGGTGCTTACCAAGTGTTAGAATGAATGAATCAATCAATCATGAAGCTCTTTCGCCACTGAAGTATAATTCTATGTTGACAGTAAGAGTGAAGGTTTTGTTCTCAGTCATGTCCAGGATGAATAGGTCAAATAGATATCAAAATGATCAAAATCCTATGTGTAAAACTGGAGAAAAATAAACACAGAACACAGTGCACACAGTGTCCTAAGGCAAAGAGGAGCACTGGCCACCACTCTGACAGATGAGATGACTCATCTGTCATCTGTTTTCTCACAACCCCTATGTCCCATCTTCAAAAGCTAATATAAGTTGCTCTCTCTGATTAAATATCCCCAGAATATTTCATTTCACATTCATTTAAATGTTCCATGAAATTTCAAATTTGCCTGACAAAATGGTAAGCTTCCAAAGAATACTGCATGTCAGACTTTTTAGTGTCCCATTGATCCTAGCACCATGCTACACCCATACAGATGCTCAATGTGTGTTTTTTGAATGAATGAAAATCTTTTAAACAAACATCAGAGGTCTTTTAAACGTGGATCCACATCCTCCTTGTGTCCTACTAAAGAGGCTGCAATATTGTCCACGCCCATGGCAGAGGGGAGTTTGTGACAAGAAATGAGGAGGAAATACATCTGCTACCATTTATCCAGTTGAGCTCTGTCCTTCAGGGCAATTTCCATTGACCGTTCTCTTCTTTCAGCTTCAGTAACTCTAATTTCACTATAAGAGACAATGTACGTAACCAGAGATATTCAACTTTCTGCAGATATATTTTTTACTTTTTTAAGAAAACTAACAGACCTTAGTATCTTCTGGGAATCCAAGGTTGAAAACTCTGTCAAACCCAAGTTTGAACCAGTTCTGGGCTTGCTCTGTGCCCTGGAAACCCATATGAATTCAGAGCAATGAGAGACCCCTGCTGGTTTCCAGACCAACAGGCAAGAAGGATGTCCCCTTGGCCCTTAGTGACGGAGCCGAGTCCAGATCCTCAGAACTGTGCCTCCGTTCTTAGCCACCTGCTTCCAAAGGTGGCCCAAATACATCATTCCTTCTGAGAGAAATTTCAAACTTTCTCTTGGCTTGATAGTACTTTCTAACTAGTTTCAATGTGAAATTTAAGAACAAATATTCTCATTAAACCAGTCCAGTCTCTTCTCTAAGTGCTAGTTAAAAGGATTTTGATTGCAAAACACTTAAGCCTTCATAATCCACTTCTTAAGACAGTATCAACATATATTATCTAAAATAACCATCTATTTGTAGTTTAGGTTAACAGAGTTTTTTTTTTTTTTTTTTTTTTTAAACTCAGGAAAGAGAAACAGAACTCGCTGTGTCTGAGGAGCAGAGGGTGGAGCTCAGCATCTCTCTGATAAACCAGAGGTTCAAGGCAGAGCTCGCTGACTCTCAGTCACCATATTACCAGGAGCTAGCAGGAAAGTCCCAACTTCAGGTGAGTAGACCCGGCCGGTACAACCACACCCCAAGCTGTGACTGAGAGGTGGGAGCCGATAGGACATTAAACCCTTATGGCGAATAGTTCCAGCTTCTCATGTCATTCATGTTCAACCATTTAAAAGAAAACCAAAATTACAATGGGTCCTAACATGTCAGAACAAATGGATCTCCAGGGAAGTTTTTTATTCCAGCTTTTCTATTCTCGAAACCTGCAGTGGTCCCCACCGGCCCCCTCTATCCACAGTTTCGGTTACCCTGTCAACTATAGTCCAAAAATATTAAATTGAAAATTCCAGAAATAAACAATTCATTAAGAAGGTCAATAGTCGCCTAACATATGTCACAATTTCTATACCATTTACCTTACTTCGCCTCATCACATAGGCATTATACTGAGAGAGAGAGAGAGAGAAACCACATTGACATAACTTTTCTTGTAGTATGTTGTTACAATTGTTCTATTTCATTATTAGTTACTGTTGTAAATCTTTTACTGTGCCTAATTTATAAATTAAACTTTATCATAGGTATGTATGTATGGAAAAAAAATAGCATATATGGGATTAGGTACTCTCCACAATTTCAGGCATCCATGGGGTCTTAGAGTGTACCCTCCACAGAGGATAGAAAGGGACTACTGTGTTTACATTTATATTTTCTTTAAAAATTAGTAGGTTTTGCCAACCACAGTGGCTCGTGCCTGTAATCCTAGCACTTTGGGAGGCCAAAGCGGGCAGATCAGGAATTTGAGGTCAGCAATTCAAGACCAGCCTGGCCAACATGGCAAAACCCCGTCTCTACTAAAAATACAAAAATTAGCTGGGTGTGGTGGTGGGTGCCTGTAATCTCAGCTACTCGGGAGGCTGAGGCAGGAGAACTGCTTGAACCCAGGGAGCAGAGGTGGCAGTGAGCCAAGATTGCGCCACTTCACTCCAGCCTGGGTGAAAGAGTGAAACTTTGTCTCAAAAAATAAATGAATGAAATTTAAAATAAATAAATAAAAATTAGTAGGTTTTAAAATCTCATTTAACTGAAAGACATTATGCAGATGCTCTATAGCTTAGACGACCATTATGGTGATGGTTTCACTGGTATATACTTATAGACAAATTCATCAAGATGTATATGTTAAGTATGGACAGCTTTTGATATGTCAATTATACCTCAATAAAGTAGATTTAAATAAAATAAAATGACTATTAGGCACCAAGTAGAGAAGATGCTGGATTAAAATATAAATTCTTAATTCATATTTTGTCTTTACATAATATTTCTATTTTTACAGTTTGATGCAATTTAAATACATAATATTTTTCATGGGTGATAAGAGGAAGGCAATTATATTGTCCATGTCATCAATTAATAAACTGAGGAGCTTTCCCAAGATGTCTCTTCCATCTCTGACCTTTATTGTATCTGTCTGTCCCTAATTAAATTCAAAGGCTCTTCAATTCCCTGCAGGATAAATCCAGCTACTATGCTGAGTGTGGCATCTATATGCCATAATAAGATCTCTGCCTTTTTTTTTTTTTTTGAGCCTCACTGTATACCAGTTCCTTATCATCCCCCTCCTTTTCACTCTAGTTTCCAGGAATGCAAACTATTTCCAATTTTTCCGACTGTTTAGCCTTTACATGTGCTGTCTGCTCTGTCTAGCACGCACTTCCCCAAGTCTTGTTTTACATACTTCAACATGGAAAGTTTCCTCTACCCATTCTGCATCCAGTGTCTCTCCTGGGCTCACTCATTTCTTTCACAACACCCTTTCTTGATATTGCTTGCTTATGTGTCTATGGCCTTTGCTGTCTCTATTCCTCCCTCTTCATTCACCCTACTCATCGCCACCAGGCTATGAGCTTCTCTTAGAGAACAGGAGCTGTTCTTTCAATCTCTGATGCCTAACCTTCTAATACAGAGTTTGGGATGCAGTTAACTACTCGGTAATCATTTGTATAAATGCAACTGAAAATAGAAGCATCCATGAGATTATATAACCAAGAACTACATTTGTGGACAACAGGAGTGCACATGAATCTTACTCAGCATGGCCAGGAAACAAACAGGTCCCCTTCTCATACTTGGAGAATTCAAACATATCTCTTCTCACCCGGAGAGGAGAGGAGATGAATAAGTGAAACATTCTTAACCTCCAGCCTCTCTCTGCATCAGCATTCAGTCAATAAAATGTAAAGAATTCTTTCTACAAACGTCAAAGTAAAAGACAGCATGGGGCATTTATGAACCAGTAAACTAATTCAGACATGGATTATTAGAACAAATGAATTCAAGAATAATTTGTTAACAAACTATTTTTCTTTGGAACATTCTTTTTGGCAATTCCTTAATATAGTCAGAATATCTTCAAAGTAGAATAACTGGCCATAGGCTCTTCGATGATCTATTGTCAATTTTCTAAACACCTACAACAATTTGATGTAGAGTAATGCAAATATATTGGGGTTTTTTAAAAATCAGAGTTCTAGTCCTGGTTTTGCCAAAAAAATTAGCTCTGAGAAATTGGAGATCCCTAGCCTAACTTCTTCACTTAGAAATTGTAGAAGATGACTTCAGAGTTCCTTTCCAAGTCGAAACTGCTGTGTATAGACATAATAGCTAGTACTTTTCTTAATGCTTCACCTGTACTAACTCATTTAACTTTTCATTCTATAAGTGAGTAATATTATTTCCTCTTTTTATAAGAGGGAACTGAGGAAAGGAGATTAATATGTCCAACGGTGCCACATTTATTATCTAGCAAAACCAAGAGTCCAACCCAGGCAGCCTGGCACCAGAACTCTTGCTCTTAACCACCATGCCATGCCTCCTATTTTTCCCGAATAAATATTTGTGGGAAAGGACTACTGTGTCATCATCAAATGGGCATGTCTTCTGTCTTTTTCTTTTTTTTCTTTCTTTTTTTTTTTTTTTTTTTTTTTGAGATGGAGTTTAACTCTTGTTGCCCAGGCTGGAGTGCAATGGTGAATCTCAGCTCACTGCAACCTCCGCCTCCTGGGTTCAAGCAATTCTCCTGCCTCAGCCTCCCAAGTAGCTGAAATTACAGGCATGCACCACCATGGCCAGCTAATTTTGTATTTTTAGTAGAGACAGGATTTCACCATGTTGCTCAGGCTGGTCTCGAACTCCTGACCTCAGGTGATCCACCCTCCTCGGCCTCCCAAAGTGCTGGGATTACAGGCGTGAGCCACCACGCCCAGCCAAACAGGCATGTCTTGCTAGCCTCTGAAAAACTTATAAGCCAAAGAAGAGTATGCCCTGACCAATCTTGTTCCAGAGACCCCTGGCATCAGTCCTGCTGGTTCCGTTTGCACAGTCGTCACTGATTTCTCTAAGATGGAACCCCTCTGCTTACAGCATCTGTTCCCTCACCAGGCTCCCCAGCAGGGCTCCAACCACCTCACAGCCTGCCATCAGATAACTAATCAGCCCCACCACAGCCCAATGCCTGCATTAGCACAGACATTCGGGCCTAATCAGGAATTAATGGACAGTGCTTTGCAGTAATTTAATTTCCACAATAAACCTAATGGGCAATTTAATACAAATGTCAAAAGGAATCATTTAGTTGTTGTCTGAATGCTTTCTCCTGTGCAAACATTCATGAGAACTCAACACGGCTGCCTTTTTATAGCCCAGTTAACATACATTCCAGCAGAATCAGGGAGGCCCCTGTGCATTCAGTATTATTAATAAGGTTAACTGGGCACTTAATTAGCAATTTAGTGGTTAGTGCTCCATGACTAGAAGGTCCCCAGAAGATTATTTAGCAGAATTAACTGAGGCCTTTGTCATCTCCTCCCTAGATGCCTTCCTCACACTCCTAAACAAAGTTGATTCTTAATCAATCCCAGACAGGTTCACAAAGAGGGCATGAACACAAACGATAAATCCCTTCCACCCAAGCCAGTGCCATGGAGCCCTCCTGGAGAGGAGGAGGGCTCTCACCCGCAGTGCTCCCTGTTGCTGATGCTGCAGCTGCAGACATCTACAGTGCCAGTCCCAGGGTCGATTGACTGTTTTCATGTGTATAACAGCATCTCTGGTATCCTGGAGAAGAAAAATGGATGGTTTAGGATCTGAATCTGTTGCTCCAGAAACTGCAGCTCAGATTTAAATGTTAAATCCCTGGAGCGGTTACTGAAATGGCATGGCAAATTCCCCGTGGTCCCAAAGCTGTTTGTCCTAGGAAGCCACAGCAGACATGAAGCATGTACACAGACCTTCCTGCCTGCCCTCAGAATAAAGACTAGCTTTGCAAAACCCAACTTCCTAGATTTCTGTTGAGCCCATGGCAGGTTGTGGATGGAGACACAGAAACTTGCTCCCCAGGCCTTCTGCTACTGTCCTCTCCAGGGACCCTCCTCCTGTCCTTCCTCCCTCTGAGTTTCAAAAATGACTAACTAAAGACTTGCTCTGCTCTTTCCAGGCTCCATGCCGTGTGCTCACTTAGGGGAGTAAGAGAAAAGTGGGCTCTCAGGAGCTGGTAATCCAGTAGAAGAAGTAGAGAATAAGAAAGTAAATAATACAAATCACTAACTGCCGAGCTGTGTGCCAGGCACTTGTTACTTATTAGTTGTCATTGTTATTCCTTTTTGGGTAAGGAGACCAAGATTCAGAGAGATTGAGCAATAAACTCAGGATCTTGCAGCTAGAAAGTAGCAGAACCAATATTTAAACCCCATCCTGTACAAATAGCTCCTCGTCACTCAAAAGCTGAGCTACCTTCATCACTGTGGTTCCAATTATGTTCAGGGAATGAAACTGCTTTTAATATTGTCATAAAACATATATATAATTGGAAGATAAATTAGTCTGCTGGGGGAAAAGAAATCGTACTGCAGTCTAAAGCCCAGTGTAAGTGATTTGGGGATTATCTGTGCATCACTGCTGTAGTCCTTCACACGAATAATGTAGAGTTGGCAGTAATTTTTGATATGGTGACAACACAGTGGAATGGTAATGAATTTAGAGAATGAAGAGATGCACTCAACTCAATTAAACAAAATTTGCTGAGTCCCTACTATGTGTATGACAATCTGCTAAATAGAAGGAGGGAGGTAAAGAAAAGAATAAACAAGACATGACCAAAGATCATGATCTCAGTGAGGGAAACTGCCATGTACCTCACAGACTTTTATGGGGTATACTGCAATAAACTCTAGAATAGCAAAGAGAAGAAATAATTGAACCTGATTTTGGGGCTCTACAAACGCTTTTCAGTACAGAAGATGTCTGAGCTGGCTTTGAAAATGGGTGCAGTGTGGGGAGGAGGGAAAGTTAATAAGCAGAAGGTGGAAAAATTGAAGAGAAAATAATTCATAGGAACCTGAAGAAACAGAAGTGTATATTGTGTGTGGGAAGGAACAGGGGTTAGCTTAGTGTCAGTAAAGGACAAGATATTTGTCAAGGGGACAATGATAGCAGGAAGTGAACAGTAAGGTACCTGAGGGTGGGGTGCAGATTCTGGAGGGTCTTAAATGACACTCTAAACAGTTGGATCATGTTCAGTAGGTCCAGCAAGGAATTGTTAGTGAAGATTCTTAATAAAAAGGTTAACTTCGAAATAAATGTAGTCAAGGAAATACCTTCTCCTTCCTCCTCTCCCAACACACCCAGAAAACCATTTCTTCTCTGCCCACTCACACACGTAAACCCATTTCAACAGTGCAGGAGTGGGGATAGGGAGGGTGTGCCAGCCCTGTGAATAAGAACATGGGGAAAACAAAAGACCTTGTGGAATTCAGACCAACCAGAGTCAGTGTCTGCATGTGAGGGGTGGGAGGGAAGGTATCTAGGGATGCTGCACTTTCTAGCATGGAAGACAATCGGGATTCATGACCCCGTCTGAGGCAAAGAGGTTGAGGACATAGGCAGATTTGAGAAGAAGAGAATGGCCCTGGTTTGGGCAGATTCACTTAGTGGCAAATGTTGGGATATTTATGTGGAGAACTCAAGGCTGCGTATCACTGATCAATTAAGCCACGGGAGAAAATGAGATCCCCTGAGGAAAAGGATAGGAGAGAGGAGACAGGGAAGAGAGGAAAGGGAAGAGAGGAAAGGGATGGGTGTTTGCTCACCTGTTCAGTCTCACCTTTCACCCTGCTTTCTCTCCCAAACTTCACTACTCAACCACTATCCATTCATCTTAGTCTCTCTTCCCTCCCAGTTTCCAGCGGGAAAGCTGGATGGGGCAGTACTTGTCCATGTGACAGTGTCCCCAGAGCCTAGCAGAGCATCTACAATAGAGCTTCCAGAAGAAAAGAGAGAGTGAGTGAAGCAGGGAGGCTGAAGGCGAAAACTCGAAGGCTCCTTATGTTTAAAGTAGAAAGTAAATACAGGAATAGGATGGAGCAAGGAAGATGGAGAGAGTGGTCAGAGAACTGGAAGAAGAACCAGGAAAGAGCAGGAACACTGTAGATGGGGAACAGAAATTGCCACTGGATTTAGAGAGAGCAGGAGAGACGGTGGCCTGGAGAGAATGGCCAGGCTGTGGTAGCTTAAGGATTAGTTAGTACAGCAATTATAAAATATTATGATAACAGGCCTCATTAGTAAGGTCAAATTAATTAAGAAAATTTATTGTGAAGTCCATATGAATCTAAGAGTAAATCTAATCTATTAGATTAGAATCTATTTCTACCACTTTGTTTAGGTGCAGCAGCCATTTGGAATGTAATCATCCCTTTCACATTATAGATATTTTCCAAGCCATATCATTAATTCAGAAAATATCATAGTTAAAATATTATAGCTACCTCTAGTTATAATTACAGTCAGAAAATATTACTCTATGTGTATAAGCAAAACTCCTATCAACAAAACGTTTCCTTCAAATATCACCTTAAAGCTATTTTATATTTTATTTAAAGTAACCATAAGAGCAAATCAGAACTACCCAGTTACAGTTTTTAAATAAATAGGAAAATACTTGAAATCACTAGGGACAAAGAGTTTGGCCTCTTTAGTTGTTTCAATTTTTCATTTTCATCTGATTAATTTGGAGAGATTTTTTTTAAAAGAAAAAATAATAATTTTCCATTTTCAGCTCTTCCCCTAACTCATCAAAAGTGTTTAGGTTTTTCAGTTAGGCAAGAACTGACCCAGTAGAACCAAAGAGTATTTTATAAATGTTTTTCTCTCTGCAGATGCAAAAGATATTTAAGAAACTTCCAGGATTCAAAAAAATCCATGTGTTAGGATTTAGGTAAGTAAGAGAATCAAACTCTTCTCAATTTTTAAATTACTTTCTTCCTATCCTTTTTTAAAAGCAATGTCATGAGGATTATAAGGTCCTTTTCCCCCAGTTGTTTAGCTCTGCCAAATCCTGAAAACGGAGTACGTTTCAGATAAAGGAACTGTCTAATTAGAACATGACTCCAGGTGATTCTTAAGGGGTAGCACAGGAGCTGTATTCCTTCCTTCTTCTGGGAATCAGAAATACTGCTCTCTATAGGGAGCTCATCTGCTGTCCTTGGCCATGTGGTTATGAATGAGCTTCTTAGGAAACTACCTCAGTAGAGACAGATGAAAACAAGCTAGCAATTACGCGCCTTGGTGTCTGATTGCCTGGTTTCCTATGGGATGCTAAATAGCATCACTATTTAAACAAACCATGCTGCCCAAGAGAGATAAGTGAACAATAAAAAGTCATCAGTATCAGGGTAGAAGAGTTGGGAAAATGGGATGGAAAGGAATAGGAGCATAAGCAAGACATTCTAAAATATACCTTTTATGTCATTTTGACATCTGACTCGTAGTATTCTATTACCACTCAAAAATTATTAAATTAAAATTTTAAATAAAAACATAAGATCATAAGACAGTGCCACACTAAAGAGGGTTTAACCATGTTCCCACATCTTTGGCACAAGGAGGGCTGTATCCATCAGCATCACAACACTCTCATGTGGGTTCATGATTGGGGGAAATAATTTTTAAATCTTTTCTTTAAGTTCTCATTTTTCAAAACATCTACAGGTGAACTCAAAATATGCTATTTTTAAAATGTGCCACAGGGTAAGTGTCAGTCCTGGTATGAGCAGAATGAGATTTCTTGCCCCAAACGAGCTTGGTAAACCAAGGAGAGTGGGCTTCCCCAGGAGTGTTCCGGCTCCTTCACTGCCTACTGTCTCAAAGCGAGAAGATGCACAGAGCAAGGGTTCCACAGGCCCAGAAAAAGAAATAGCTTTGCAGGGAGCTCTCTTGGTTTATTTCTTCCAAAGCTATCAGGCCCCTCTGATTTGTATAACTCCAGAGAAAGGAAATACTGAAAAGTGAAAGTTATAAAAGATGAAACCCTTAATATCTACCAAAGCAGACTCATTTTTCTTTATTTCAAGATGCTGCTCTGTAGTATTTTCTGTGAAATCAGATGGATTAGAGAAAAATAAAAGTTGATAGAAAAATATTCTGCATAAATGCAGACGTTTTCTGAATAAACCACTGCAGTGGAAGAACAAATTTTTCATTTAAAGCTGAAGGAAATGATGGGAACAGTTCTTTTGGTGAATATTAAAATGCTCATTATCCACCTCCCTTCAATAAATGAAAAACAAGTGTTTAAACAATGTGTTTTAGAAGTAAACCAAAATGTTAGATGATGAAATTTTGCAAGGTAAATATTTTAAAGATATATCCCTTGACAATGAATTTTTACCAAGTGCTTATCTTTGTAAGGATTTATTATTATTTCTGCCAAAGATGCTTACAAAGTAAGTTTGATCACATTTTCCCAGTGATTTCCGTGATGACATGAAGATTTAGTCCACAATAAAATATTTTGGCCCTTGAATACAATAAATAATATGATCATGACAGTGGCAAAATTGTAATCATTAATAATGATGCTCACAATATTATAAAGTAAACATATTATTAAGAAAATTGCTTTTTTTGTGGGCCAGATCCCTGAAGAAGACCAAAAACCCTGTGAGTCTCCTGGTACTGACTTTCCTCCAGCTCATTTGTATAAAGGTTGATTTACAATTTAACAAATACTTTTTTATCAGTGACTTCACTGAATTCAACGTGACTGGGAAGTAGCTAGAATGTATCATTAACACAATTATGAGGATGAACAATGAAAATTCCACTTTAAATATTGCTTTATCTCTCAGCAAAGGCAGAAAACTATTAACAATCATGCAGTCTTGTTGGAGAGTATACTCCTTCAAATACTTGTGCACAAATGTTCAAAGCCACTTTATTCTTAATAACCAAGACCTGGAAATAACCCAAATGTCTATCAACAGGGCAAGAAATTCTCACATATTCTTACCATAGACAACTTCTCAACAAAGAAATGAACTGTTGGAATACACAACAACATGGGTTCATCTCAAAATAACTATGTTGAGTGAAAGAAGCCAAACAAAAGTACATCATTATTTTATTTATAATAGACTCTAGAAAATGCAAACCAATTTATAGTAACAGGAAACAGATCAGCAGTTGCTTAGGAAGGTGAGGCAGATAGGGATAGGAGGGGAAGAATGACACAGTAGGATGAGTAAGCTTTGCGGGTGATGAATATGCTCACTATCTTGATTGTGGTAATGGTTTGATAGGTGTATGGCATCAAAATTCTTGGATTGTATACCATTAATATGTCCCATTTGTTTATCACAATGATACCTCAATGAAACAATTATTTAAAAATTAACAGGACTAGGGTCTTGACCCAGGAAGCCTGGCCTCTTTACAGAACCACATGGATTACAAACTATTGCTGAAAACAAGCAAGAGGCAGGATGAATGTCTGGTTGGTAGAAAAGGAGATCTCACCCCATACAGCAGCACTAGTTAGATAGTCATAGATTCTTCCTTGCCTCCACAGAAGGAGGGTTGTGGTATGCCTGTAGCAGGTACATTTCAGTCACATTACATCTGGGGATGAAAGTTCGATTAGTTCAGATAGTCCAGGCAGAAAGGGCAACAACGCCAATCCTATCACATGTGTAGAGTGTCTTTGGCAGCAACTACCATTTGAAATGCAAAAGGAGAAAGCTGGACATAGCTACTAAACTGAATTCACACATATGTCCAAAGGAGTCCAAAATGCTTTCATCAGTTTGATGAGTAAATGGTCTTTTTTCATGCACAAGCAGGTGGTAGCATGGAAAAATGAGCCAGGCTTGCGGTCAGGAAAGCCAGGGTTTCAACCCTGCAATTCCCATTTGACACCTCCTTCTATGTGCCTGTTCCCTTTTCTGTGAAGCTGGGATTACATTGCTGAAAAGATTAAATGAGAATGCATGTAAATGTTCTGGTACAGACCACTCACCCAGTGAACAAGTGTTAGTTTTTCTTGCAAGCTGTCCCATGGTGAATTGGACCAATCCCTCAAAGCTTACTGATTACAACAATTCAAAAAATAATCACTCAAGAAAACACCAGTTCCATGGTTTTGCCTCCGATAAATTATCTTCAAGAATAAACTAATCATTTAATGCCAGTAAGAACTGAGAAATCCATTTACAAAGTACTTTTTAAAAATGTTCCTGCACCAGCACCACCCAAAATGTAAAACATATAGGATAGATTTCCAGCCTCTTTAGGTGGAATATGAAGACATTAAGGAATTTAAGAAGAAGACCAAAGTACAGATAATCTTTGAACTAAGGCTCAAATCCTAATCAGAAACATATAATGATGTTTACTTCCTTAGATTCATATCGCTCTCAAAGTTTCCATTCAAATTCTGATGGCAGTTTATATGTTTCCTTCAAAGCTCTGGGCAAACGTAAGAGACAATGGAAGGAAATTTTTTTTTTTTTGTATATAAAATAATTCATTGAATGTCTCAATAAATGTCATTAAAATTTTTTCTCTTTTTCATGTTTCCATTGTGCATGATGAAATGAAGACCAAAGAAAGAAAAAGATGGGTAATTTGGACTTTTTTTATGTTTTGAAATATAGTACATTTCCCCCTCCCCCAAATTTATATACTGATTTTGCACAAATAATTTTTACGTATAATGTCTGGGATAAGCCCATTACTTTTTGATGGTTTCTTATTTGAATGGAAGTAATTGAACAATTACCCAGTAAAAGAGTTAAAGAAAAAAAACTCTCTAATCAAAGTCACTATGTGGTATATAGGTATACATTTCCTTGGTCAACTGAACAGGATTTTATCATACTCAAGGTATAGTCAGAAAATAAAAACACATTTCTGTGCTGCAAGCATACTTTATTTCTTAAATGCCATTTGTATTGGGCAGTTGTCTATCTGAAAGCACACATATACGTGGAATCAACCGAAGTCTGGGATAAAACAGAGAAACTAATTTGCTCCTTTCCAAGGTCAATGTGAACTGAGAAAAGAGCCCACTATACCTTGGAGAGCTCAGTAATAAGAATCCAACTTTGGCTCTGTAATTGACTAGTGAAATAACAAACAATAGACTCTAAATGATTGTATGGTCTGAAAAACCACCAAGGATACACATGATCAGTTTCTGTGGCCTTAAAACACTTCTACATCACTCTGTATAGATTTATGACATGAACTAAAGGTTAAACCTGATTCCTGAGGGGAGAGACATAAAGAATCCTGTTTCATTTTTGCATGCAAAAAAGCTTTGAGTTAATGAATAGGATAATAAATACAGCTACCTATGTACTGCTTATCTTTCTCTTTTCTCACACCTTCCTTTTAAGATGTTATTTTAAAAGCAGCTTGAGGGAAAAGAGTGTTATGTTTCAATTAAAGTTGTAATTTTTTATTTAAAAAATACTTCTTAGAAAAAAAGTAGGAAAGAAATAGCCTTAAGAACTGAACCTTTGACTTGGTTACTTGGTTACAACATATATATGGGTATATAGAAGGGTAATTTAGACTTTTTTACATACATATAGTGTGTGTGTATATATATACATACTATTATCCTACTGCTGCTATATCTTACATTGCTATTTCATAGACCTTCCTAAAGGAGGCTATTTGTAGAAGAAAGGGTAATTCGTCCTTCTTCCTGATTGGCACGGCATGACTTATAAGATCACAAAAAATAGTGGTCAATACCAGCAACTTTTGACAAAAAACACTTTTTCAAAAAGACCTAGGTGGGCACAGTGGCTGAGGCCTGTAACCCCAGCACTTTGGGAGGCCACAGCAGGCAGATCGCTTGAGCCATGAGTTTGAAACCAGTCTGGACAACATGGCAAGACTCTGTCTCTACAAAAAACTTTAAAATTAGCCCACCTCCTTCCCGCATTCCCAGCTATGCTGGGGGATAAGGCAGAAGGATTACCTGAGCCCCAGGACTTCGAGGCTGCAGTGAGCCATGATCATGCCAATGCACTCCAGCCTGGGTAACAGAGTGAGACCCTGTCGGAAAAAACAAACAAACAAACAAACAAAAACCTGAAGTAAAAATCTATAGTCACTTGATTCAGTTAGTAATCCTTCTTTATGGTGGACTGAACTCCCTCCTGCCATTCTATTTTAGAACCAAAATATATGTTTGTTCTTTTTTCATATTTTAAGTTTCTGATAAATGTTGAAATGTTTTAGTGGGATATTCTCTCAGAGCCCATCAGGAAAGAGGTGGAAGCTATCCTGAAGCTTTGTAGCAATCTAGTGGCTCTCTTTACAAGGCATGTAACAACGGCTTTGGGTGGGGAATGTGTCTTCTGCTATCCACAGCTCAAGCTCCACAGAGATGCAACTTACAGCTATCTTTAAGAGACACAGTGCAGAAGCAAAAAGCCCTGCAAGTGACCTCCCGTCTTTTGATTCCAACAAAATTGAAAGTGAGGAAGTCTATCATGGAACCATGGAGGAGGACAAGCAACCAGAAATTTATCTCACAGCTACAGACCTCAAAAGGCTGATCAGCAAAGCACTAGAGGAAGAGCAATCTTTGGATGTGGGGACAATTCAGTTCACTGATGGTCAGTTAGTGATTGCTTAGTTCTGAGTTTATTCTCATTTTGACAGAGACTAAGAATGTGAATGTCTCATGGAAACTGTCATTTTAACTTGGGTCTTCTAAAGTCAATCATTACTGTGACGGGAACATGTATGGTATCATTTCTAGCTTTTCTCACTCCTTCCTGTGTCTCATTTGATGTCTTTGGTACCCACTTCTTACCAAGGGCAGTTCTAGGAGAATCCAAGGGTTTCAGTTCAGTTCCAAGTCAACTGTAGACAGCCAGTGCAACCAAGGCAGAGAAGAGAACCCACAGACAGTTCTGTTACCCTGGCATGATCTACACAGATTCTCTCATCTAGTCAATTGGTCAGATCTCAGCAAGAAACAGATGGCACATTCAAATTAGTATAATTTGAGGAGAGTTTAATAAAGGGACCATTTGTAAAGATTTGCCGGTACACAAAGAATTAGGAGAGTTCCCTGGGGCTAGAAGCAGCAAGCCTCATTACTATCTCCAGACTTGAAGTGTTGCCTAATGTTGTAAGCCATGCCAAAGACAGAGCACAAGGAACCATTGATATAGCCCATATTATTCAACCTTCTGGGGCAGCAAGTAGCAGGGAGAGGAGGGGAGAGTGGATCTAAAGAAATCAACAAGATCATCAGGCACACTCACATCCTCAGAGGGAAGTCCTCAGTAGGTTCAGTAAATGGCAAAGTAGATGGACACTGGAAATGCCATTTAGTACAACATGGCACAAAACTGTCATTTTCTGCCAGTTCTGTTTTCTGCCTAAGATAGGCACTCTTAACACTAGAAAATCTCATAAAGGTCTCTTAGGACAAGACGAAGGGCCAGGTAAATTCACAGACAAGAAAAGGTCAACTTCAGAAGCTTCTCAGAGACAACCTGATACTCGGGGCTTCTCTCTTTTGAGCCCTCTGTGGCGTTCGAAGAATTAGGCTTTAGGCTGAAAGTTTGCCACAAATGATCATTGGTTCCAGTGTTTATTCTAATCATTTTGTTTATTATCAACTTAGTCATATTTTTATCCCCAATGGTCTAGATAGCCTGCTTGGTCCAAATCTATAGAATAAAACTGAACACCCTAAAAATCCACCTTAATAACTATTCTTATCACATAAACATGCAAGATGCACCCTTTGCATCTGTCCTTCAATATATCATTCAGATTAATGACCTTTTTTTCTATGCCTCTGGTTTCTTAATGATTTGTCATACTACTCCTTAAGGGTTGGTTATTCTGCATATTTCAACCTGGACTGTTTTATTGCCCCAACCTCAAAAGAAAAAGGAAAGATACACTCAAATCTTGTGAATTTTTTACCCACAGAAATTACTGGATCACTGCCAGCCTTTGGTCCTGATACCCAATCAGAGCTGCCCACAACTTTTGCTGATATAACAGAGGTGAGTTTCTTGTCCTTTTGTTCTTTAAATAGGAACAAAGTCTCAAAACCTTCCATCAAAGAACAAATCAGCTTAGGAACTGAACAGAGCAAAATCCCCTTTGCAATGCTAATTATATTCTTTTCTGTTTTTTACAAGCAGCACTTGCTTAACCCACTTTCAATATCTGTATTAATAAAATATAATACAACTTGCATTTCAAATATCTCAAAGTTCAAAGTTTCCTTCAATTTAGTTAGATTTTTGTTTCAATTAGAATCAGGATGGCCTCTGTTTTTAATGAAACAAACACATTTTCATGAACTGAAAAGAATAATTAAAGCAGAATGTGTTATTTAACTTTGACTTTCAGAAATATGTATAAACACGATCATACTTTATAAATTTGTTTTTATGTCATGTCTTAAGGATTTACCTATGTATTTATTTAAGGGGGTTTGATAAATGCAAATTAATGTCTTTAAAAGTAAATAATAAATTCAGTAATAATTTTTGTATTTAATTTAAACCTATGTTTATTTAATTTATACCAGAAGTTGTCACTGGTGTGCTCATAAATAGAAGTGCTGGATTAAGCTTTATTCCCTCCTAAAATGAAATAATTCATAACATGATTGACATAAATCAAAGTATCTTAGCTATTAGTTAAGTCTATTCAGGCAGATTCAGTTATCCAAGAAGCAATAGATCTTATTTTACCACTGTATCAATGGATATTACCCTTTTAGAACATATTTCTATATCAGAACCTTCCTCCATAGTAGATTCAAGTCAACTACAAAATAGTTTGCTTAAATTTAAAGGAAAATTTTAAAATATGGGTATAGCCCTTCTTACACACATATACATCCTTCTCAACATCTGTCTTGCAAAATTCATTCTTCAGGATGCTACTTTGAGTCCAGAACTTCCTCTTGTTGAATCCCAGCTTGAGATAGTGGACAGAGCAGAGCATGGTCTACCTGGTAAGTTTCTTCTCACAAAGTCTATGTTAGATGACAACATACTCTTTGATGAATCCCATTTGATACTGGCCTCAAAGACCAGTGACAAAGCCATCCTCAACCAAGGAAAAGGTTCACTGCCACCTGCATTTCCAACAGAAAAGCAGTCCATCGAACTACCCTTTCTGCAGAGGAGGACATTCACAGCATCATCCCTTCAGCTCTAGTTCCCAGTCCCACAGCCAGCACTGGCAGCCCTTTTCTAATGAACTGGTGAAGGAGGCTGAAAGCAAAACAGCACCAACTGCTGCTCACACAGAACAACAATCTCCTCTGGGCTTGGAAACTGAGAGTCCATGAGGACAAGGTAGGTCCTAAGGCCCAAGTCCATGACAAGCGGCCATGTCAACAGTGGACTGGGCCTTTACAATCACTATATGTATTCCTGTGCCTCTTACATGCTGACTGTGGATACAGTCTGTTCTGCTACATGTGTTTCTTTAGCGTAAATTAGCACGTGTGTAAGTAAGAAAGAATATCAGTAAACACTGAAGTCTTGGTGATTCACTTTTGAATCTCCAAGAAGGTTAATTTTGAGGCAATAGTATCAAACTTTTTCACAGTTAAAGAGAAATATTTAGCAACATGTGAAGACATTAGGGAAGAAAACGACCAAAAATCTTGCAGAGAGCCTTTTTTTAGTGCAAAAAGTAGCTGATTTAGTGGCTCCAAGAACTCCTATTATTTCCATTCTACAGAGCTCTGTGGTAAAATACAAGTAAAAAACACAAGCCCTAGGATACAAGGCTGATAAGAATGTACTGTGATTATAAATGCAAATGCCATTGGAGATTTGCTATGACTGGTATATTTAATAAGATTATTATTGTTTTAGTTAGAGGTCTCCACAAAATTCTACAAGTTTTGAGTGAACTATCTTAACTGCATTTTCCTCATAAACACTGTGCAATTATTATGCCATTTTACAGAATGCAAGGGAATACATATATGGCCTGATAGCAGAATTACTTATACAAATTGGATTTCATTTACATGATTATTGGTGAATAAATGTTAACTTGACACGGTTATTTATTGCTGCATTACAAACCATCCCTAAAGTTAGTGGCCTAAACCAATAATCATTTATTTTGCCAATAAATCTGAAATTTGGGCAGGGATCAGCAGGGACAGCTTTTCTCTGCTCCATGTTGTGTCAGCTGGAATATCTCAACTGGTGTTGAAGATCCATTTCCAAAACGGTTCACTCACTGGCTGGCATATCAGTGCTCACCCAGGGCTGTTGGCTGGAGGCCTCATTTCTTCTCTCCACAGGTCTCTCCACAGGGTTGCTTGGATTTCGCCACAGAATGGTAGCTGAGTTCAGAGTGTCGGTGTTCTAATATCGTAAGGGCCTAAAAATAGCATCATTTCATTACATTCTAATTGCTAGGCAGCTGTAGAGCCCATCTAGATTCAAACGGAGGGGACATAGACCTTCTCTCTTGATGGGAGAAATATCGAAGAATTTATGCCATTTATAATTAACCCCAATCCACATCAACCACTATTTTGGCATCCAAATTATTTTAAGAGTTGGTTGGACAAAACAAAACATAACTTTTCGTGAAATGATTGATCTTAAGCACTCACTGAACACTTTTCTTTCATTCTATCATAAAGCTTCCTTATAAGATTAGCATTTCAGCTAGATTAATAAAAATAATAGTATATGATGAAAGCATTATCTTATTTTCAAATTGCTTTACTGTTTCCATTTTATTTTTACATTTCTTTTACTCATGAATATACCATAGAACACTAAAGCTGGAAGAAATCTTAGAGATGATTTGGTTAAGCTTCTGTGTTTCACAAATGAGAAAACCAAGGCTAGAAATGTGAAGTGCCTTGTTCAAGGTCATATCATAGCTTGCGGCACAGCCAGGATCATTATTCAAGTTTTCTACATCTATTATACTATATTTGGCTTAAGTAGCTCCATCCTTTGCAAACAGTATAACCTCAAACTTGCTTTGCCCTCAAACCACAGCCTCTTCTCTATTTCACTACTCTGTCAATTTTTCTAAATTGTCTAGGCTTCTGAGTCTCTATTATGTCGCCTCCTAATCACCACAGGGTTTCACCTCTAACCACACAAAGCAGGGATGTAACTTTCACAAAAGTCACAGATGACTTCCTAATTGATCGATTTAGCAGTCTCATTTCCCTCTTCTTTTTATTTGACATTTCTGGCACGTGACTCTTGTTAACCACTCCACTCTTAAAACTCCTACATCTGGGCTTCCACGAAGTGACTCCTTCTTGGTTCTTCTCATATACCCTGCCTACTACTCCTCCATATCCTGCAGTGTGGCTTATTATTAAATTTTTTTAATTTTGCTTATTAAAATCCTACATCATTTAAAAAAGATTTATAGTGACTTACAGACATGGATCAATACAAAAAGATTTTGTATTGATTTTATTTTAAAGAATGGAAAGAAAAATGGAAGAGAAAATAAAACAAAGATTACTCCTTTAGTGAAATGGAGGTGTTTGGGAACTAGATTGATGTGGTGATCACACAACATTGTGAATGTACCAAATGCCACTGAATCATTTACCTTAAAATAGTTAATTTTATGTGTTATAAGTTTCACATCATTTATTAAAATAAGATAACTGTAGGAAAAATCATATACAAAATAAACATCATAGAGTTCTGTAGGTTTGCTTTAGGTGGTTCATGATTTGAGCTTCTTAACAGGCTGTGTAAAGAGGAAAATATAATCAGTCACCTAATATAGATCTGCATGCATACAGCATGGTAATTGCTTAGGAGAAAAATGTATCTGATGAATTCTCATAAGGACAGTCTGGGTTATAGTGCACCATGTCCTGTCCACGTGAACCTTCCTACTGTGTAAAACCAGTGTCAGGTGTTTCCTTTAAGGCCCCCCCGGACATGTTCAATGAATGCCAAAGCCCAGTTTATTACAGAACTTCCGGGAGGCACTAGGTGCTGACAGCCTGCCTTAATTCAAGAACTGATTTTGCATTATTTAGAGGAATAGCTGTGCTGTCTAACCTTCAGTCAATGCTCTATAAGTAAAAATTATATCTCATAATTGAGCTTTTGATTTGTATTGAGCAAGAAGAGTTATATTTGCTGACCTGGATCTAGAGTGCAAATATTCCATATTGACAAGAACAGATCTATATGCTTTCATAATCAGCCCAAATGGGAGTAGAAATGACATATCTTAATGAAAATTGGAAACCCTAACTGGGAAGCATTGCTGATAAAAAGACAGTTATACATGGAAAATAGAAAACAAACAAACAAAAAAAGAAGTGGAGGGGCACTCTGGACAAGAATAAGGCTTCCCTCCCTCATAAAACAATTCTGGCTTTTTCCCAAGTACAGGTAAAATGAAAATTAGGGCTCCAGAATCCTGCACCACAGTATCAGTGAGATAATTTTAGCCTGGAAAATTTTTGAGGTTAGTGTCACCAAACACCCACCAGGCCATTAAAATCTCAGTAAAGCACTCAAAGAAATCTTTCAGCTTCAGCAGTTTAACTTAGTAGTTAATTCTGAGATAAAGTACTTGCAAAATATGCATCTAGGACACTAAAAGAATTGGTATGTTGTATAGAATTGTGGGGTCTTCTATTGTTACTGTTTTTTGTTTTTTTGTTTTTTTGTTTTTTTGAGACGGAGTCTCGCTCTGTCGCCCAGGCTGGAGTGCAGTGGCCGGATCTCAGCTCACTGCAAGCTCCGCCTCCCGGGTTCACACCATTCTCCTGCCTCAGGCTCCCTAGTAGCTGGGACTATAGGCGCCCGCCACCTCGCCCGGCTAGTTTTTTTTTAGTAGCTGATCCCAAGCCATTCTTTTCTGTAGAGCCAGTTACCTGTTAAGATCACTCCCATCGGCTGGGCGCAGCAGCTCATGCCTGTAATCCCAGCACTTTGGGAGGACAAGGCAGGCAGATCCCTTGAGGTCAGGAATTCGAGACCAGCCTAGCCAACGTGGTGAAACCCTGTCTCTACTAAAAATACAAAAATAAGTCAGGCATAGTACTGCATGCCTGTAATCTCAGCTATTCAGAAGACTGAGGCAGGAGAATTGCTTGAATCGGGAGGCAGAGGTTTCAGTGAACCAAGATCACACCACTGCACTCCAGCCTGGGTGACAGAGCGAGACTT
Organism: Theropithecus gelada; assembly: GCF_003255815.1. Lineage (NCBI taxonomy): Eukaryota > Metazoa > Chordata > Mammalia > Primates > Cercopithecidae > Theropithecus > Theropithecus gelada. The sequence continues at coordinate 74,856,773 of NC_037671.1, read as the reverse complement.
CGTCTCAAAAAGATCACTCCTATTTCATAAAAATGAGTCAGCCACATATAGGAGAAACTTGATATTCTGTCCTTCACACAACATGTATCCAACTTGTTCAAAAATAGTATCAATTCACAGGGTAAAAAATTTTTTGTGGTTTGGTTTGGTTTAGACGTGTGTAGGCGACAATACATTTCTCTTTTAGCTCATTAGAATGATCTGGTCTATCAGGAGAGAAGTTCTTTAGTGTCCTCCCTCCCAAATTACAGACTTTCTCACTTGCAACACATTCCATTTACAGTAGAAATCAGTCTCTTAATAAATTGCAGTATTTTAAGTGAAGAAGCAAGCTTTAAGCAGAGCTACTGTACTATTGGGCATTGTTTTGTCTTTTATTGCCCATCTAGGTAATATGTTGAAATTAGCACACTTCCAACTTTTCTTTATCTCACCTCAGCCTTTGACTCTGTCAAAAGGAATCCATGACATGAGCTAAATTGAATGAACTCAATATAAAACCAAGCTGCTAATGTTCCATGTGGTCAGGGACAGCCATCTATCTCTATTCATTCCTATATTGGCAGTGTCCAGCCAGATGCTATATTAAAAATTAATATATGTTAAATGAATTAAAGCAGTGAATGAATGAATTTGTATTACAATATCTCCATGAAAGTCAGAGTTTATTGGAATAATCTAATCTGTCTAGTAAAAAAACTTAGAGCCAAATCAAAGTTCTAGAAGCAGTATTTGGCTATCATTTCTGGTCACACAACTCACCATTGCCAAAATTTGTCATTCATTGTCATGCTCTTGTGCTTTTACACAGTTATTTTTTCTTGTGCTTGTAATACTCTTCCATTCTTCCAGCTTAATGACTTCCAACTCATATTTTAGTTTCAGCTAACGTGCTACCTTCTCTGTGAAGTTTTCCCCAACCGCTCCCTGAAAAGGATTTATAATTACCATCTGTTCCCTGATTCCACAGCAAAAAGTCATCTAGACCTCCATCAAACATTTACCATACAGAATTGAAACTATTGCTATGCATGTCTGGAATTCCTCCAAGACTGAATTCCTGAAGTAAAAAGATATGCTCTTATTCCTTTTTTTAAAATTCCTGTGCTAAGCTCAGTGGCTGGCATATAATTGCAGTTTCATAACTATTTGTAACTGCTGTCGACCTTATTGGGCCTGTCAGTACTATCATCTCAGACAGGAAATGCCTGGAGGATACGTGCCTTCCCTGTGCTGGTACCCATGTAGTTCCAGCCTCACGTGTAGGGCAATGTCCCTTATTGGTAAACACTTTCATCAAAATGAGAGTGCTGAAGAACTTTAATCAGCTCCACCTCATGTGATGTACCAACTACCACATTGATTACATGTAGGTATGCAGGGAAAGAAATTTGCAATAAGCCTCTCTCCTAGCCCAAAAATGGACACTTCCGGACTCAATCAGGAAGGCTTGGCAAAGATGTTATTTAAATTGCTCCACTTTAGGATGAAAGGATAATAGTAAGACTTGAAAAGAGTTGTAAGAACAACTCAGCTGAACTGAGTTTAGGCAACAGTGGTCAATATTTTTGCCTGTTCTTTCCTACCAGGGAGCAAGATTTTCTTAACAGGAGTATATTGTTTATAAAAATTATTCTGAGTGGTCTACAAGAAAAATGTCATCCAAAGAAAAGAAGGAATGGCCATTCAACAAAACTTCCAATTGCACCACATCCCTAGATACAATCTTTACAATGCCCAGGAAAAGATGAAAAGTAAATTGAAGTTCTTTCAACTCTCAAATTTGGTACTTCTAGATTTAGCCTAGAAATGTCAGGTGACTTAATACGTCCTTCAATATTTCAGTTTGGGAAATTCAGTACCCTGCCTCAAATGTTGGCAATTGCCAAGAAAATTGTTTTGACTTTCTGCCCTCTAGTGAACTGATATTATTCCATCTCCCTTCCTGAATCTGTTCCCTTCTTTCACCCCCTCTTCATTCTGGAGGTAGATATTTCTGAGTAGATCAACTTTATTGTGAGTTGAGTTGATAAGGACAGGAGGAAGCCATAGTGCAGCATCACCCAGTCACCAACCTCAAGTTATTACATAGCTGTCCTGTCTTGACATGTCAGTCACATCCTTTGCTAGAAACTTCTCCCTAGCCAGTGCTATCTTGGTCATTCCCTGTTGCATCATGCTGTTAAGCCCTCATTCTCTCAAAGCCCTCTTCATGACCACCCTTTTTCCAGGCTGCTCCCAACTCCTTTTCCAAGTCACAGTCCAATTTTTATGAAGAGTAGTGATCTGTTTAATCTCTTTCCAACATTAAAGTGAACAGAGAGAAAACCAGCACACAGCAGCTCAGGCCAGGAGTAGAGGCTTGCACCATGCCACAGAGCTCTGCAGCCCCTCACAGACTACCTGGAAGCTGGCTTCGTTCTGTTTCCTTTCACACTCGCTAGCACTGAAACAATTAGGATAAACCTATTGAGCGCTATTCCCTGATCATCCCTCAGTAGTAAACAGCTCTAATGACAAAGAGAACAGCCCTGCTTGAATAAACTTTTAAATGCTTTTCAAAATTAAGCCATTGTGACTATTTTAACAAAAAATCTTAAATCTTAAAAATATATCACTCAGTTATATGTGGAAAATTAAGAACTTTTTTGAGAAAGGTTACTGAAGGCTTAAGGAAGAAAGACCTAAATCCTCACTGTGATGGTATTTGGAAGGTAATTAGGTCAAAGGTAAGAGCCTTTGGGAGGTAATCAGGTCATGAGGGCCAAGCCCTTATAAGAAGAGACAAAAGAGGGATGATTTCTCTCTCCTTTTCTCTCTCTCTCTCTCTCTCTCCTGTCTCTTCCTTTCTCTCTCTCTGTCTCCCTTTCTCTCTCTCCCTTTCTGCCATGTGGGGATACAACTAGAGGACAGCTGCCTACAAACTAAGAAGAGTAATCTCTCTAGGCACTGGTTTTGCTGGTGCCTTGATCTTGGACTTCATGGCCTCCCGAGTTGTGAGAAATAAACGTCCATTGTTTGAGTCATCTGATCTATGGTATTCTTTTTTTTTTTTTTTTTTTTGAGACGGAGTCTCGCTCTGTCCCCCAGGCTGGAGTGCAGTGGCCGGATCTCAGCTCACTGCAAGCTCCGCCTCCCGGGTTCACGCCATTCTCCTGCCTCAGCCTCCTGAGTAGCTGGGACTACAGGCGCCTGCCACCTCGCCCAGCTAAGTTTTTGTATTTTTAGTAGAGACGGGGTTTCACTGTGTTAGCCAGGATGGTCTCGATCTCCTGACCTCGTGATCCGCCCGTCTCGGCCTCCCAAAGTGCTGGGATTACAGGCTTGAGCCACCGTGCCTGGCCTGATCTATGGTATTCTTTATGACAGCTGTCAAAGATGCAATCCCAATTTAAATAACAATGCCCCTTACATATGTCTTAGATGTTTCCAAGGCCTAAATTTGGGGGTAAATTGAAATGTCATATTGAGAACTATCAACAACTAATAATTGTTTATAACTAATTAAAAACACCAGAACTTCAACATTCACTATTCTTTGTTCAACAAGCACAAAGTCTGGCTCTGAAAGGAAGATTAAGTTCACAAGAGACCGCAGTGCACTTCCTTTATTCAAGACCTACACATATGAAATAGTGAACAATGTAAGATGTTATGTATAAAATATAAATACTACTTAAACTTTACGTAGACTAAACAGAGGTACATAATTATTTTAGTTCAGAAGAGAAGAAAAACATGAGAAGCAGAGATATCAAAGAAAGCACTCATGGAGCTTTACTTGGGTCGAGAAGGGTATAAAGGACTTTCGTGAAGAGAGAGGAGATGACCTTCCAAGTATAATAAGTTTCATAAGCAAAGCTGTAGAGATTGGAGTTTCAGGTAAGAATGCTGAGAAATAAGTAGGGAAGGATATGTATCAAGCAGGACCTTAAAAGTCAGAAAAAGGAGTTTGTTCTGGGTATTCAGAAAATGAGGGGAGTAATGAAAATGGGGCTTAGGGAAAGTTTGTCTGCCCACAGCTTGGTGGGTGAAAAGTAGGGAAGTGGAGGATTTTGTTCTGTATTTGGTGTGAAGCTTTGGGAGCATGGATGCAGAAGGAAGGAAGATGATACAAGAGATATTTTATTTAAAAAGTAAAATAAATCCGGGACTACTTTGGATAGTGGTGGATGACGAAGGATAGGTCAAAGAGTCTGGATCACCATGAAATGAAACACCCCCATAGTCATCTATGTTATACATGAGACACCAAATTTCTTTTCATGCTGGAGTTGAAAATCTAATGGAACACAATGAGAGAGAGAGAGGGGAGGGAGGTTTATTTAAGGAGTTGACTCATATTCTTGTGGAGGCTGGCAAGTTCAAAATCTGCAAGCTAGGTGACAGGCTGGAAAACCAGGGAAAGTTGCACTTTGATGCAGTTCTTGTTGCAGTCGATGGTCCGAAGGCCATCTGCTGGCAGAATTCCCTTTTCCTCTGCAGACATCAGTCTTTTTTCTATCAAGGCCTTTAGCTAATTGGATGAGGCCCACTCACATTATGTAGGGTAATCTGCTTTAGTCAGAGTCCACTGATTTAAATGTTAATCTCATCTTTTAAAATACCTTCACAGAAACATCTACAATAATATCTGGGTACTGTGGCCTAGCCAAGTTGACACATCAAATTAATCATCACAGTATGTCTTGAATGAGCTCAGCATAGTTGGAAAAAAACAAGGAGCCTTATATGTTATGTCAGCACCATAGATGCAAAGACAGAACTAGAACAGACAAAATCAAGTCACAATTCAACAATCCATCTGGTGCAAAGAGAAAGTGGTTTGCTTGACAGGATGCACTTAATTATAATATAAAAGACATGTTTGTCGTTAATGATAGTGGGTGTCCATTCCTGAGGAACTGGAAGGAGCTCGTAGCAGAAGAGAGGATAGGAAATATGTACTCAATAATGGAACGAGAATAGAGAGAAAGTTGTTCAGAAGGGGCTGGCGTAGGTTAGGTGGTCAAAGTGACATCTAACCAGTTCCACAATTTTCTATTCTCCCACTAATCACTTCTCAAGTGATCAAGACATGGTGTTTTCATAGCTACAAAGGTTTCTGTATCATATTCCCTTATCTGGACTCAAATGAGGTAACATCACAGTTAGGGTGGGAAGTCAGGTGTGTCTGCCTCTTTTGCCTTTCTTTTCTTTTTTTTTTTTTTTTTGAGATAGAGTCTTGCCCTGTCACCCAGGCTGGAGTGCAATGGTACAATCTTGGCTCACTGCAACCTCTGCCTCCCGGGTTCAAGCAATTCTCCTGCCTCAGCTTCTTGAGTAGCTGGGACTGCAGGCACGTGCCACCATGCCCAGCTATTTTTTTGTATTTTTAGTAGAAATGGGGTTTCACCGTGTTACCAGGGTAGTCTCGATCTCCTGACCTCATGATCTGCCCACCTCGGCCTCCCAAAGTGCTGGGATTACAGGCGTGAGCCACCATGCCTGGCCGCCCATTTTTACAGAAAGTGAGAAACACCCTTCATGTTAATGGTTTGAGGCCAGAGAATAACCAAGCGCAGACAAAGCCACCTGTGAGACTATGAGGAAGGAATGTCACCTTGGGTTCCATTGCAGGGAATTGCCTTAGTACAGGTATGCAATGTGATCAGCATTTTAATCAAAGAAGTAGTTCTTTTTTTTTTTTTTTTTTTTTTTTTGAGACGGAGTCTCGCGCTGTCACCCAGGCTGGAGTGCAGTGGCGCGATCTCGGCTCACTGCAAGCTGGGCTTCCCGGGTTCACGCCATTCTCCTGCCTCAGCCTCCTGAGTAGCTGGGACTACAGGCGCCCGCCACCGTGCCCGGCTAAAAAGAAGTAGTTCTTGCATTGAGGGAAATGACATCTTCGAAGGGTAGAAATAAAAAGAATATATGTAATGGATTGGGGGGCATGGATAGACACTCCTGTGAATAATCTCCTTCAGTTTTTACATTTTAAGAAAATGAAACAGCATTTGTGAAGGTGTCAGTAGATTCCAAGTTGCGTGCAGTTGTCAGTTTATGGGAGGGGAGTCTACACAGCCAACTGAGCAACCTTCTGGAATTGTTATGCACTTCTGCTCAAAGTGACAGGTCACATCATCCATCTGACCTTAAATATGTAAAAGGCAGGAATGAGATTGTGTGTGTGTGTGTGTGTGTGTGTGTGTGTGTGTGTGTGTGTGTAGAGGTGGGGTCTCCTAATGTTGCTCAGGCTGCTCCCAAACTCCTGGGCTCAAGCAATCCTCCTGCCTCAGCCTCCCAAAATGTGGGGATTATAGACATGAACCACCACAGCTGGCCTGGGAAAATGAGATTTCCATCTTTAAATAGGTCCCATTAATCTCAAAGGGAATTTAATATTTTGACTATTGAATAAACCAAACGATAAGAGGATTTTCAGCTTCTTCCTCTATTTTTCTTCCACGGCACTGAATGAGATAGAAAAATAACTCTTCTTTGCTAGTTGGCCCGTTCTCTGTATTGCCAGGTTAAGTAAAATCCTTGCCAGACAATGTGTTTGAGCAGGAGCTTTATGCTATTTGAAATGCTGGAACATGTGCTAATCCACAGAATTTTAATAATATGCTTACTAAATATCATCCAAAGTCAGCGTTTCCAAAACTCGCCAAACTTCATTGATAGGGATGAAACAAATGAAAGCATTTTCAGAGAAGTAAATGAATACATCTATTTGTATTTGTAAGTTTGTTTATTTGCTTTGAATGACCATATGTTTATTGTTTTTTGGTTTATTTCATAAATCATATATATTTAAGGTAACAACATAATGCATTAATATACATATATAGTAAACTTATTACTACAGTCAAGCTAATTAACATTGTTTCTCTTCACATAGTTACCTGTTTTGAGTGTGTGCTAAGAACACAAGATCTACATATGTTTATTTTATTTTATTTTATTTTATTTTATTTTATTTTATTTTATTTTTGAGACCAAATCTCGCTGTGCCACCCAGACTGGAGTGCAGTGGTGCAATCTCAGGTCACTACAGCCTCCACCTCATGGGTTCAAAAGATTCTCCTGCCTCAGCCTCCTTAGTAGCTGGGATTACAGGCACACACCACCACACCCAGCTCATTTTTGTATTTTTTGTAAAGACAGGGTTTCACCATGTTGGCCAGGCTGGTCTCAAACTCCTGACCTCAAGTGATCTGCCCACCTCAGCCTCCCAAAGTGCTGGGATTACAGGTGTGAGCCACCATGCCCAACCAAGATCTGCATATGCTTAGAGTTTAAGAAAATATATCTCTTTAGATCTTCAAACCAATCTTCACTCTATGGGATAGCAAGTTTGTCATTGATTTAAGGGCTTTTTATGAGAGTTTGCAATAATTTTGTCAGACTGTATATCTGGGACATTTTTGAATGATCTTTTAGTAAATTTCTTCAACTTGGAAGGCCAGAGTATCTCAAGGGTACTAAGCAAATTATGTGCCTCCCTTTTTGTTTTAAGCATCTTATGTGTGTTAAATTTAAATAAACGTAGTTGTACATGATGCTTTACAGTATTTGAGAAACAAAAATCAGCCAGGCACAGCGGCACATGTCTGTAATTACTACCTGGGGGGCTGAGGCAGGAATGCAGTGAGCTATGATTGTGCCATTGCACTCCAGCCTGGGCAACAGCATGAGACCTTGTTTCTAAAAAGGAAAAAAAAAAAATGCCAGAAACGTTACAGTTGAGAGAACTGGCAGTGGTAAGGAGAAAGAAGACCAGAGGAAGGAAAAGTGAGATAGAACAAAACTGAAATAGCTAAAAGGGCCTCTTAATGGTGGGAAATCTTTGTTTCAATCATTGGATGTGACAGAAGAGGGCTGAGCAAGGCTTAAGACCTTGGAGGTAGACCAGTAGTGATCGGTACTGAGCGAGACATCCCTGGAAGACACAACCATCAATGCTGGGGACACAGTGGCTTCCTGGAAAGGAAACTGGAACTGCAACTTGGGCATTTCCCTGGGAGAACCGATTTAAACGAGTAATGTTTCATGAAGAACCTGAGGTGGGAAAGAGGACCTGCTAGTTCAGGGAAAGGAGGCAAGCAGAACTAGTTAAGGGAAGAGGGTTCATCTTTCAAGCCGGACAAAGCCAGACTGCTATTGTGCTGTGTACCTGTAATCTGCTAGCTTTCTTGTAAGTTTCACTCATGATTTCCACATTGCTCTAAGGGGCTGAATATTTTCAGTGGTATCCCATAGAAATAAAAGTGAGAACACTTAAACAACAAGACTTGAGTGTCAGACTGAAGTTCAACGATCCTTCCCATCTTCCTGGGGGCAATGACAGAGGATGAAGAGTCATAGGAGGCCTTGGCTGAATTTCAGCTCAGGTGAATCTTTTCGCTGAACACCCCTCCCAGGGAGTTTTTTTCCTTCTTAGGGAAAGAGGAATTTAGGCCTCACCAAAGAAACACAGGTAACTAGTATTGCAATACCTAGGACTTAACTGCCCTATTCAATATGGAAAATAGAACCTGCTGCTCGGCATGACTCAACTGTGAGCGCCCTTCATTCCAGGCTAAAAACAAAAGAAAAAACTGATTGTGAGAAAACTTTCCTGAGATGTAATTATAAGTTAAAAGTCTCATTTATGGTGCAATTTGATACATTGTTTCATTATATATGAAAGGTACAAAATTCTCCTGTTTCATTAGAATCATCTGAGGTTTTGTTGGTTTGACTGCCTGTTTTGTTTGTTTTCTTTTTGCTTTTAAGTTTGCAGCCTTCACATGCAAACTAATGTATTTCTCATTTCATTTCTCCCCTAGGGAATCTCATTTTTTTCTCCTCATAGTTAACATATTCTGCTTCCTCCTATGCAGGCTGGGCAAGAGATCCAATTTGATACTTTATGCAGTTTATGGCAATATTCCAGTAATGATATATTTCAGCCTTCATTATTGATAACCACTTTGCTTGATAAGGACGAGTTATATTACCTGCATCATTCTCCTCTACGGCCATTTTCCCAATTTCAAATTTTTCTCACAAATTCATGCTCAGCAATAAAGTATCTTTCTGCAGATCCTCTTCCAGATCTGAGCCTTCAGTGTCCTCCACCAATTCAAAGCCAATTTGCCCATGATTTGATGGACTTGTTTTTCTCCCCTCAATCTTTATTGTAATAATTATTAAGATCTTCAGTCCATACTGGGATTTTTTTTTTCAATTCCTTAGAATCTTTTTTCATGAATTCCTACGAAGACTTGGCTGACTCTTTCTTATTCCTCTTCACCTAATCTCAATGCACCATGTGAGTAACACGCACCGCCCAAGTAGGGCTGGGATTAGAGTGCGGCGAGTGAGGCACTAGTGTCAGGTGCAACATTTAAAGGGAGCCAAAACCTCAGGAATCAAGATATTATGTAAATGTAATATTTCAAAAAATTAAAGTACCAAAGTACCAAAAAAAAACCATGGTACATAGCTCATCATTTACCATGATGAACACATGTCAAAATTGTAAATAAGGATTGGCTGTTGTTTGTTTTATTGTACTATTTTGTGACAGGAGCAGTCATTTCCAATCTGCCCATGGTTCCTGGCCTGTGAGGACCTTTCATCCCTCTTCAGGTGGATTTATAAGGGTTGACATGGGCACCAACAGATGAGGCAACGTGAGACTTCATATATTGTTATGTTTTCTTTTATTAACACATTAGCACTTTTATTAACTTTTTATTTTTGGTTCAAAATATGAGAGAATATTTTGATAAGTGCATAAAGAGGTGCACATTTTCCCTTTTGCCTCAGGATTCAGTATGGCTCAGCACAAACAGAACAAAGTCTCGCCAAAACCGGGTCCTATAAAGGAACTGCTCTCCAAGCTTTGTCCAGTCTGGAGCCAGATAATGGAATAGTAGGATTGAAATAGTCCATAAAACAACAGAAGCAATATACACAGAGTATTTATGAGGATAAGAAAAGGATTTGTTTTATATCACTAAAGCATTCTCTTAGGTCAGAAATTTATTAATTTTTTTCATGTATTAATTGAAACATAAATACTTTTTAGCAGGATTCTGCAATTGACTTCTTTTTTTTTTCTTCCCTAATGACTCAGCCAATCTTTTTAAAGTTATGATCTCTGATCTGGCCCCACCTGGAAAATGCTGGCTACCTGTGTATATTCCCTAGCCAGGCAGTTCTGCCTCTCTCTGCCTCTTTAACCAGAAAAGGGACACCCTGGTTCTCTGCCTACTGCATCCTGTCTTCCAGGGCCAGCGTTTTAAAGTCCCTTTTTGGTGGGAAGGTTCTCTTCCTTGGTTGATCCATATCATTCAGAATCTAACCAGAAAAACAAAACCACTTCAGACATTAGGTTACCGTATTCTGGGCCAAAATCACAAATATCAGGAATTTCAAATGGCTCAAACTATTGTTTACAAAAAAATGAATTTATCTTTATTTGTTTATATTTAAATGACAAAATTGTATACATTTATTGTGTGTAACATTGCGTTAGGCTGTTCTTGCATTACTATAAAGAAATACCTGAAGTTGGGTGATTTATAAAGAAAAGAGATTAAATTGGCTCATTGTTCTGCAGGCTGTACAAACACGGCACCAACATCGGCTTGGCTTCTGGTGAGAGTCTCAGGAAGCTTGTAATCATGGTGGAAGGTGAGGTGGGAGCAAGTATGTCACATCGCAAGAGTGGGAGCAAGGGTAGGGGAAGGTGCCATGCTCTTTTAAACAACTAGATCTCACACGAACTACCAGAGCAAGAACTCAGTCATAGCCAAGGGGATGGCACTAAGCCATTCATGAAGGATCTGCCCCCGCGATCCAAACACCTTCACCAGGCCCCAACTCCAACACTGGGGATTCACATTTCAACATAAGATTTGGAGGGGATAAATATCCAAACTATATCAAACATGATATTTTGAAATATGTACACATTCTGTAATACCTAAATCAAGCTAATTAGCATATGCATTATTTTGCATACTTATCATTTATTTGTAGTAAGAACACTCTCTACTTGTAGGAATTCAACTTTTTAAAAATTCCTCATACAGTGTAAGTGAGATCATATGGTATTTGTCTTTCTGTGCCTGGCTTATTTCCCTTAACATCATGTCCTTCAAGCTCATCCATGTTGTTACAAGTGATAGCATTTTCTTCTTTTTTAAGACTGAATAGTTTTTCATTGTGTGGACAATTTTGTTTATCCATCCACTTGTTAGTGGACACTTAGCTTGATCCCATATCTTGGCTTTTATTAATAATGCTGAAAAGAACATGGGAGTGCAAATATCTTTTCAAAATATTGATTGTATTTGCTTTGTATATATACTCACTAGTGGGATTGCTGAATAACAGAATAGCTCTATTTTTAATTTTTTGAGGAACGTCCATACTGCTTTACTTAATGGTTACACTAATTTAAATTCCCAAGAACAATGTGCAAATGTTCCCTTTTCTCCTCATCTCACCAGCACTTTTTATCCTTTGCCTTTTTGATAATAGCCATTCTAAGAGGTATGAGGTGATATATTGTTTTGGTTTTCATTTGCATTTCCCTGATGATTAATGACGTTGAGCAGTTCTTCATATACCTGTTGGCCATTCGTGTGTCTTCTTTTGAGCAGTAACTGTTTGTGTGCTTTGCCCATTTTTTAGTCAGGTTATTTGTTTTTTTGCCATTGAGTTGTTTCAGTTTCTTATATATTTTAAATATTAATTGCCTATCAGATGTACGGTTTAAAAATATTTTCTCCCATTTCTTAGGTTTCTCTTCACTCTGTTTCCTTTGCTGTGCTAAAGGTTTTTAGTTTGATGTGATCCTGTTTGTCTATTTTCACTTTTGCTGCCTGTGCTTTTAGAATTGTATCCAAAAAAATCATTGCCCAGACCATTGTCATGGAGATTTTTTCCCTTGTGTTCTTCTGGTAGATTTAGAGTTTCAGGTTTTATATTTAAGTCTTTAATCCATTTTGAGTTGATTTTTGTATATGGTGTGAGATGAGGGTCTAATTTCATTCTTCTGCAGGTGGATAGCCAGTTGTCCCAAAACCATTTATTGAAGAGACTGTCCTTTCCCCATTCTGTGTTCTTGGCAACCTTATCAAAAATCAATTGGCCTTAAATGTGTGCATTTTATTTCTGGATGCTCTATTCTATTCCACTGGTCTGTATGTCTGTTTTTATGCCAGTACCATGCTATTTTGATTACTATAGCACAAACACACACGTCATTGTACTTCAAAACTGTCCCTTTATTAGCTGCACTTAATTAAAATAGAAGGCTCTCTCCCTATATATTAATTCTAAAGTTGCTATAGGATTGCTTATTCATTATACTGCTTAGCATTTTATTGAAACTGATAGATTTGGGTGCACCAGGGATATATCTCCTTGTGCACCCAAATCTATCAGTTTCAATAAAACACTAAACAGCATGATCATTTAAGGTAGTTCTCATTTAGTGCTGACATCTTCTTGATGTGGTTATCCACTTTAGCTGCCCTTGAATTGCAGCAATTTCACTCTTTCTTTTTACACTAACTCTTATCCATTTCCTTGTTTTCCTCTGCCCCAGGGACATTCTCTAGATGAATGGATGACTGACTAAATGGATGGAGGGATGGATAATAGCAGATGAGTGGATGTTAATGATAATGATGATGTCACTGGATTTTAAAGATGAGGGTGTTCCTCACCCTTTCTTTTGGTGACAGTGGAGACTATATAAAGTGCTATGGTTAATGCAGAATCATAGCTACAAAATGTGAACCTCCTCAATGTAACATTTTCTCTTCAAACCATAGTTAAAATATTACATTAAAAGTAAAAAGAGGTGATTTGCTCAGAAAAATAGTCATTATTTGGGCATTCTTTGTTGCAGGTGAGGAGAGTTGTTTGAATATATATATATAAATTTTTTTTGAGACAGAGTCTCGCTCTGTCACCCAGGCTGGAGTGCAGTGGCACTATCTCAGCTCACTGCAACCTCTGCCTCCTGGGTCAAGCAATTCTCCTACCTCAGCCTCCTGAGTAGCTGGGATTACAGGCGCATGCCACCATGCCAGGCTAATTTTTGCATTTTTAGTAGAGACAGGGTTTCACTATGCTGGCCAGGCTGGTCTCGAGCTCCTGACCTTGTGATCCACCCGCCTTGGCCTCCCAAAGTGGAATATATTTTCTTAATTCAGATGGTAAATTACAGTCTGTTGCCTGAATTATTCAGATTTTCTTCTTAACGTTCACATGACCTTAGCATTCAGGCTTTGCAGAATGCTATAAATTCTTCCCCCACCACCACCTTCATCCTACAATATATCATATAAAGCTGAATTTTTAATGGCTTAATGTTAATATATGATTAGGCTATGATTTCTTCAAATTCAGTTTGTTTTCCTTAATCCTGAAAATTTCTCGAAATCTTCTGTAAAATAAAAGTGGAAGAAATATCATATTTTAAATACAATTGTCAATACCAAGGGTGTGAAATTAATCAGGCATGTAATGCACTAAAGGCAGCTCAAGTACCTTTTATAAATCACTTGAGGATGAGTAATATTTAGAAATTTGAGTTTGAAATAGCTCCTTCTGGAACTACTAAAGTGTCCCCCAAAAAGTTGATGCTTCTAAACTATCTTTAAAAAACAGAAATTTAGAATTAGTCTCTTGCATTCTTTCCTTCTTTGCACTCAACAATTCCCTCTAGCTGATAGAATGTGATGTGCTGTAGTAACATCTTCAAAACATGTACTTACAGAACCAACTTACAGAATGCTTTGAGGCAGGAAGCAATTATTTTAAGTGACTGAAATACAAATATCTTCTATTACTGTAACTTGGCAAAAGCACTAAAGACTATCTTACCAGTTCTTTTTTTATGAGGGATTTATATTCCATTAAGATCTAAGCAAAGAAAGATGTTGACCAGCTCAGACTGACAACGCCTGGAAATTCAAACATGATTTTTCACATGTATTTGCTTTTTAACAAGTTCTTCAGCTACACAGCAGAAAAAGTCATTTATTTTTCCCAAATGACACTCCCTGATATAAAATGCATTTTAAATGTCAAATGGAAGAACGCCTCTAAAGAAACTTCAATGTGATCACATTATAGATTTTTCACTCATCAGAGTTCAAAGCTACTGACTAAAGTTGAATTTTCTTCCCTTTAATTAAATTAACTCTAAAGCAGCATTTCCTCTTTATGGATTTTACTAGATTTTGGTATTAAGCATAGAATGTTTGTGCGGTTCTTCTTGACCTAAGACTTTACCAGCAGACTAGCTATAATGAAGAGACACCTGTGGATCATTAGGATGTAAGAGGCTTGAGGGCAGAAGGAAAATGCTGTATTATATCCTCCACAGGGGCAGATCAGGACCAGGGCTTCATCGCGGTGCTTCGTCATTAAATTTCCCCATGACAAATTGTGGAACCTTTCCTCTACCAGTGTTCTCTAACTCTTTCATGAATCAGAATCCCACTAAAGGCTTCTTAAAACACTGACTACTGGGCCTCACCTTCAGTCTTACTGACTTAGTAGGTCTGGGGTCGGAGCAAATTTGCATTTCCAACACACTCACAGGGTTCTCTAGAGGGACAGAACTAATAGGATATATGCATATATGAAAGGGAGTTTATTAAGGAGAATTGGCCCACATGATCACAAGGTGAAGTCCCACGACAGGCCATCCACAAGTTGAGGAGCAAGGAATCCAGTCCGAGTCTCCAAACCTCAAAACTAGGGAAACCAACAGTGCAGCCTTCAGTCTGTGGCCAAAGGCCTGAGAGCCACTGGTGTAAGTCCAAGAATCCAAAACCTGAAGAACTTGGAGTCTGATGTTCAAAGGTGGGAAGCACCCAGTACAGGAGAAAGAGGAAGGCTAGAAGACTCAGCAAGTCAGCCTCTCCCACCTTCTTCTGCCTGCTTTATCCTCGCCACCCTGACAGTTTTTGGATGGTGCCCACCCCGATTGAGTGTGGGTCTGCCTTTCCCAGCCCACTGACTAAAATGTTAATCTCCTTTGGCAACATCCTCACAGACACACCCAGGAACAATACTTTGTGTCCTTCAATCCAGTCAAGTTGACAATATTAACTATCACACCCCTATATTATGAATATCCTGCTCTCTTCCATGCCTTTGCACATACTGTTTTCTTTTCCTGATATACCTTAAAGGTTTAAAACTTCATGTTTAAGTTTTTTTAGAAAAATGTTTCATAAAGTTTAATATACAGTAAATCAGGACAGATTATCTTTTATATATATCTAATGTATATTGCCCTCTTTTTCATATTGATAAATCAAATTTCTCCTTCAAATTTGCACATTTTGTGGCACATCTTTTTCAATATTCTCCATTCCATAAGTGTGTGATCGTGTCTGAAACTATCCTGCTTGAAGCACATTAGGCATAGTTGACCAGACCTACTCTTCAGGTGGTACCCGAGTAGCTAATCCCCCAATACAGTGTGGAATCAGATATTCATTTCTCATCCTTGATTCATTCTTCTTTTTCTTATTACAAATACTTTGACTCTTCAGACTTTCAGTTTCTCCATTTGCCTCATTAATTTCAGCATTAGCCTCACAAAGGCCTGTGGTTTAACAGAGTGAGTGGCTCTTCTGAGACAAAGTTCATTGTTAATAAATATAGTTACTCTTTTGTTGTGAAATTGTATGAGGAATATAAATAAGGCTTTTGCTAAATTGGCAGAATTGCTACCATTAAAATATCCCTGATGTGATTTTCCTTAACTCAAAACTTCTACAGTCTGTGTTTTCATTGCAAAAAGGAATATCTGGACTCCTTGCTTGTCGTTTACTAAAATCTCAGCTTCTGGACTCTCCCCAACCAGACTGGGGTGGGAAGGAGATTGTGAGTAGACTTGCTTTACTCAGCGCTTCAGACAGTTATACCACTTGGGAAATGGGATAAAAGTGATTTGGAGATCCACTGTTGACCATAGAAGACTGTCCTTCCTTTTATATAATGTATTAGGAAATCCACGTGCCCCTGACCAGCAGGGTCATTGTCCTGTGCAACAAGTGGCATTAATTCACAAAGGTTGAGCACTGCCACTTCATTGGAAGTCCCCTCTCCCCACCCCTTTTCCATTCAACTCTACACAACATATGTTGGCTGTAGCACCTTGCCAAGCTACCAATTGTCCTTTGAGACTATGAGTATATTGCCCCAATGTCAGCCTTATTGAGGACCTCATCACTGATACTATATTAAGAGTTTATTAATCATAGTGGGGCGCAGTGGCTCATGCCTGTAATCCCAGCACTTCAGCAGGCTGAGGTGGGCAGATTCCTTGAGCCCAGGTGTTTGAGACCAGCCTGGGCAACAGGGTGAAACCCTGTCTCTACAAAAAGTAGAAAAAAAAATAGGTAGGTATGGTGGCACACACCTGTAGTCACACCTACCTGGGAGGCTGGGGTGGGAGAATGACCTGAGCCTGAGGAGGTGGAGGCTGCGGTGAGTCATCATGTCACCGCATTCCAACCTAGGCAACAGACAGAGACCTTGTCCTCTCCACCCCCCAAAAAAGTGTTTATCTTTCTATGCCACAGTTTGTCTATCTGCAGACTGGGGATGATAATACCTTATAAACTGGCTGTGACATTTAGGTATGACGTACACCAAAGGTGCTCAATAAATTGGAGTTATTGCAGTATTTTTAACTACTGTAATCACCTGAGGAAGGGAATATATTTATCTTATTTATTGTTATTGCCCCAGTGACTCACAAGTACATGGAAGATAGTAGATATTCAATAATTTTTGTTTAATAAATACAAGAATCCATACATGAACGAATGAATGAAGCCCTGGCAAAGAGTAAAACAACAGCTTTTGGCTGTTTTGTGGAAATAAAAGGGGTATGTTAAGGAAACTGTACATTAGTGCTGAACCTGCCATAGTTAGTTTTGAGTAGGACTTTTCATTTTTCTGAGCTTTAGATGCTTCATCTGCAAATGGGCTAACACTGCCTACCTTGCCTTTCTCAGAGGGGCATTAATAGATACAAATGAAATAAAGAGCATATAGAAAAGAAAACAATAGCAAAATATGTCAACAACAAAAGAGTATGCTGGAACTTATTAAAAGGAAAGATAGAGAAAGCACAAAAATGCATAATCTTGGGTACAAGGACGCTCTAGTGCAGCGAAGTTGCAGCATGAAATGGGGCCAGACATACAATACACAAAGCGGAAGAGGGAGAACCAAGACAAAAAGCCAAAGAAAGGTTTTCGAGTATTAAGTAACTGACATTGAATCAAATAACGGGAAAAGTTTTGGTTTATTGTGGGAAATATAAATTTGTATGTAATGTAAATATTTATAATATTTACTAAAACCTTTGGGGATCATAATGGATACCACAGCTACCCCTATAATCCCAGCTACCCTGGAAGCTAAGGCGGGAGGACTGCTTGAGTACAGGAGTTGGAGACAGCAGTGAGCTACGATTGTGCCACTGACTGCATTTCAGTCTGGGCAACAGAGAAAGACCCCATCTCTAAGAAATAATAATAATGGACAAAATATGTGGAAGCACTTTTTAAGGTATAAAATTTTATTATTTTTCAAAGAGTGAAATTACCTGGTGTTTTGTAGCTAAGGTATCACATTTAATGAGTGTACCACAAAGTCACTTCGGATAATTTAGAGTTCCTGCTTGGAAAAGACTCTCCAAGTCTTCCCATCCATAAACCACTCTGAGAAAATGGAAAACAATAACATTTCAGTTTGTTGTTAGCACTGATAGGTCATTAGTCCACCTCGAATTTTTTATGGAATGAAATGTGGTTTAAATAAAAAAATGTATGCTTAAGTCTTTTTTTTTTTTTTTTTTTGAGGCAGTTTCACTCTTGTTGCCCAGGCTGGAGTGCAATGGCGCAATCTCGGCTCACCACAACCTCCACATCCTGGGTTCAAGCCATTCTCCTGCCTCAGCCTCCTGAGTAGCTGGGATTACAGGCATGCATCACCAGGCCCAGCTAATTTTGTATTTTTAGCAGAGACGGGGTTTTTCTATATTGGTCAGGCTGGTCGCGAATTTCCAACCTCAATTGATCCGCCTGCCTCGGCCTCCTAAAGTGCTGGGATTACAAGCGTGAGCCACTGCACCCGGCCGCTTAAGTCTTTAACAGCAATCTTAATCTGCCAAGTTCCTAGCAATTAGAAAGACTGTAAGAAAAGATTAATTAAAGCAATTTATAGTCTTCTCATTTATATAATTGGATCTTTCAATCATGCTTTAAACTTAAAAAACTACATACATTATTGATATTATCGTAGGTGTCCTAGCTATTATTTATTGTATATTTCATATCTTAAAGTAACAACTGGCCTTTGATATACCAAGAAAATTTTTTAAATACCACTTCCTCTAATTTACCAGTATTCAATCATGACTACACATTAGTATCACCTAGAAAGTTTCTCAAACATACCTCTCCTGAGGTCCTATTTTAATTTATTTGCAGAAGAGCCTAGGTATTGATGACATTCTGAAAACTCTTCAGGGTTCTTTTTTTTTTTTTAAGACGGAGTCTCGCTCTGTTGCCCAGGCTGGAGTGCAGCGGCGGACCTCGGCTCACACTGCAAGCTCCTCCTTCCAGGTTCACGCCATTCTCCCACCTCAGCCTCCTGAGTAGCTGGGACTACAGGTGCCTGCCACCACGCCCGGCTAATTCTTTGTATTTTTTAGTAATTTTGTATTTTTAATACGGGGTTTCACCGTGTTAGCCAGGATGGTCTCCATCTCCTGACCTCGTGATCCGCCCGCCTCGGCCTCCCAAAGTGCTGGGATTACAGGCGTGAGCCACTGCACCCGGCCAAGGATTCTAATATTCACTCAGGACAAAGCATCTCTCAGCCTTTTGTTGGTTTTGTTTTTTCGTTTTTGAGATGGAGTCTTGCTCTGTCGCCCAGGCTGGAGTGCAGTGGCACACTCAGCTCACTGCAACCTCCGCCTCTGGGTTCAAGTGATTCTTCTGCCTCAGCCTCCTAAGTAGCTGGGATTACAGACATGCGCAACCACACCTGACTAATTTTTGTATATTTAGTAGAGACATGGTTTCACCATTTTGCTCAGGCTGGTCTCGAACTCCTGAACTCAAAGTGGCCCACCTTGGTCTCCCAAAGTGCTGGGATTACAGGTGTGAGCCATCATGCCCAGCCTCTCTCAGCCTTTTGATTCACGGTCTCCAAATACCTCAGTTGAATTCCATTAACTACCTTTAGCAAATGTTAAGAAATAACTTTTAAGGGGTAAAATAATGACTCATTTAAATGTAAAATGAACATGTATTGAAGATTTTATTTACCTCATTAGTTAATGAGGAAACCAATAAGATGTTATTATTGGTTCAAAAAATAATCCAAAGAACAGACCAAATATAACCCAGGAACTAGCACAATACAGCCCTGAAAACCAAATCCAACCTACCACTTGTACAGCCCACAAGCTAGGCTTGTTTTTTACTTTTCTAAGTGGTCCCAAAAAATCAAAAGTATTATAATATTTTTTGATATATGAAAATTTTATTTAATTCAACTTCGACGCTCATCAATGAACTTTTATTGGAACATAGCCATGCCTATTCACTTACGTATAGCCTATGACTACTTTAGAGCTACAGCAGCACAATTGAGTAGTTGCAATAGAGAGCACATGGCCTACACAGCCAAAAATATGTATCATTTGGCCCTTGTCAGAAAAAGTTTGCCAACTTCTGATATAAGCAATCAGGAATGGTGACACAAATTTGCAAATTCATGCAAAACTGGTCAAAATCCACCCAGCAATAAAATATAAGGTTGAAATCGTCTCTTTCACAGAAGGAAAATTGATGGCATCTCCATCAGACAAAATTCACTTGCATTGAATTATTTGCATTACCATTAGCTTTTTATAGTTTGTGGAGTCGTAAAATAGCTCCCCCCCTCCACAATAGGACCCGGTGTGTGATGACCCCCTTCCTGTGTCCATGTCCCTACAAAGGACACAAACTCATCCTTTTTTACTGGGGATATACCCAAAGGATTATAAATCATGCTGCTATAAAGACACTTGCACACGTATGTTTATTGCGGCACTATTCACAATAGCAAAGACTTGAAATCAACCCAAATGTCCATCGGTGACAGATTGGATTAAGAAAATGTGGCACATATACACCATGGAATACTATGCAGCCATAAAAAAGGATGAGTTCGTGTCCTTTGTAGGGACATAGATGCAGCTGGAAACCATCATTCTCAGCAAACAATCTCAAGAACAGAAAACCAAATACCACATGTTCTCACTCATAGGCGGGAATTGAACAATGAGATCACTTGGACACAGGAAGGGGAACATCACACACCAGGTCCTATTGTGGGGAGGGGGTAGTGGGGAGGGATAGCATTAGGAGATATACCTAATGTAAATGACGAGTTAATGGGTGCAGCACACCAACATGGCACATGTATACATATGTAACAAACCTGCACGTTGTGCACATGTACCCTAGAACTTAAAGTATAATAAAAAATAAATAAAAATAAAATAAAATAAAAATAAAAAGTAAAATTACAGCTGTCATACAATTATAAGATGAATAGATGCCAAAGGTTATATTTAATTAACTAATTAATAAGGAACCAAGTAAGATGTTACAACCAGTTCAAAGGAGAATTCAAACATACAATCAGCAAAAAGAAATGAGGAAATAAATGTACAAGTAGATTCAAAGCTCATCAGTATCCACAGGGAAATAATCAATTACATTCCACCTGATGAAAATGCTTTGCATTTCCATGGACAAGAATAATTTGCATTACTGTAAATATTCTACCACTAAGAGGTTGCAAAGACAATATGGAAGGCAGAGGTCCCTTTGAATCAGATAGCCTGGAAGGTGCACCAGATAAGACACTTAAGTTTTTCGCATTTTTTCCTGACACTCCTTTTTGCACATACATGTAATTTGTAAAGTATATTTTGCAAAATTTATGTAAACCTGATTTTTCTAGGAATGCAATGAATGTGTAAATTAAGGGGAAGTTAAATTTTGTTTTGAACTACTAAGAGTTAACTGTCATTTCAGAAAATCACTTCTCTTAGGAAAGTAGGGATGATATTGATGTTGCCGGTACAATGTCTGAATCAGTTTGCATTCATAACTATGGAATCCACAGTGATATTTTTAGATATTAACAGAAAAGTATAAGCATCTAACTACTTTATTATGTCCTGTGTTGTAATGCCTTTTGAAGTACATATTATGTTATTAAAAATTATTTTCCTTTTATTTCTCCTTTGTTATAGTTGAAACAATGTATTTACTATTTTGAAAATGTGTATTAGCTAGGTTATATTCTTGATTAAGCTCATTTCGGGATCATAAAGGAGTCATTTCAAAACATTTGTTATAAGAAGGGGATACTGAGGTGCCTGGGTTGGGAACCCCTGGCATGGAGATTGCCTGTTACAACCTAGATTAGGTACATGCAAGTCAGAGTGGCAAAACCACTATTAGAAACCACATTCCTGAATGCACAACTCAGGTCTGTCTCTTTGCCTATATTTCGACCCACTCTTCTCCTTCTTACCATCAATACAAACACACACCCTGTTCTGAAAACTTTCCTGTAAATGGGAGGTTGACATCTAATGTCCCCATTGAAGATCAGGATACTGATAACAACATTCATTTCAGCTTATTTTATGTAAGTTATAATGCCTTCTTGTAAAATAAAGATATGTTTTAAAATAACTTTTCTACACCAAAGCCAGCTGCTTTATGATAATCTATTAAAAGCCAGAGTCAGAGACTGGCAGACTGAAAACCTTATAATGTTAGGTCTTTTGGGGTCATTTTGGGGTCATTTTATGTGCAGCAGAAACTCTTTAAGAGTTTTCTATGTGTATTGGTTATCTATTGCTACACATAAAATGACCCCAAAACTAGGTAGCTTAAAGCAAGAATAAATATTTATTATATCTCCCAGTTTCTGTAAGTCATAAATCTAGGCGTGACTTAGCTGGGGAGTTCTGGCTTAGAGTCTCTCAAGAGGTTACGGTCACCATGTCAGTCAAGGCTACAGTGTTCTTTAGATTTGACAGGGTCTGATGAATTCACTTCCAAGATGACTTACTCACATAGATGGCAAGTTGATTAAAAGAAGGCCTCAGTCCTTCCTCTTGTCAGCCTCTTCACATGGCTGCTTGGATGTCCTTACAACATGCCAGCTGGTTTCCACTAGAACAATTGATCCAAAAGAGCAAGGTGGAACTGCAAGACCTAAAGAGAGAACTTTAACTGACCCCACACCCTCTTACTCTAATAGGAAGATCATGAGGGTGTCTGGGCCCTTTCTATCAGTAACGTATCCAACTCTGCATCCAGCAACTTCTAAAAGAGTAGTCCTTTCCCTAGGGGTATAGTTCCTCAAATAAACGACCATAGATTCCTTTGAAGGACATGGGGAAATCACTACAGTATGTACATGTTATGGTGTTATATAGATTGAAGTAATATCTTTTATGACCTTGCTTCAGGAACATATATCATCCCTTTCATAGCATTCTGTGGAAGTCAGCCATAGGCAATTAAGGAAGATCTATACAGGGACATGAATGACAGGAAGTAAGGACCACCAATGATCATCTTAGAAGCTGACTACTATACGCTATAATGTTAGAGTGTCTTGCACTGTCCCAAATTTGTATTTTATTTTTAACCTTAATCTTTATGATTATCTCAGGTACATATGAAGTTATTAATAGATATAAGAATGTGTTGATTATTTTGCTTTGCAAATCAGAGCTGGAAAAACACAACCTTTTCAATAGTATTGGAATAAATAATTCAGATGCCATCCAGAATTGAACTTTGGTCATACTATTAAAAATTACATTATTGCATGTCAAATCCATGTCACAATTACTTCATTTATCCCAGAATTTTCATTTCTCCAGAGAAGGCAATTACAAATTTTATTAAGGCCACCAGGAAACCAGGAAATGACATAAATGTACTCTTTTCCAAATACATACTCACACTTTCTTCATATAGGGGCTGATTCTAAACTGAAAGCAATTAGTGATTATGTTTTTCAAAATGAAGACAGAAAGTAACAAGGTATGATATGGGACTGAGCTCTTTAGTTTTTATGTCATATGAAATAATGTTTAAGTCTAATAAGATTTCACAGATTCAGCATGTTTGTTTAGTAAGGGAAAGTGTAATAAATTAGACTAGAAAAATGTGCCTTTAGTGCTTTAAGAAGGGAAATGCAGCATATTAAAAAAAAAAAAAAAAAGAAGAAGTTTGTATTTCATTTTAATGATAACCACTGATCAAGGCAACACCCATCTTTGTAGCCTTGGGCTGCCTCTCTTAATTACCCATTTTAATCACTTAGAAAAGGCATAATTAAAAGATACTTCAAGGAATCCAAAAATTAACATCAAGTAGTAAGTGCAGAGTATACAATCAGGAGTTTATAAAATGGCTTGGGGAAAATGGAGAATTTTTTAAAAATATCCTTTGCACAGTGTCTAGAACATAAAGGTGCCAAATAAATAATAGTTTATTATCCTATCCTTCTATCCCATCCTCAATTCTGCCTCCCAAGATTCTAAGAGTGGATTTTAAGACTGTAACTTCATAGAAACATCTAACTAAAATAAGAAGAAAACACAATGAAGTTTCCCAGGGCTTAGGAATTAAATTTATTACCAGTTTCAGTTTTACTCCAGATGTTTTTTAATGGTATTAATAATAATAATAAGATAGTGGTAAAACATTTTTCTTCTATGGTGGTTCTGCCTAAGACCTTTTCTTAGAATATAGATATGTTTGAAATTTCACATTTTTCCCAAGTAAACAAGAAGCATTTGTGCTGTTTGTTTGTTTATTTTTTGAGACGGAGTCTCACCCTGTCACCCAGGCTGGAGTACAATGGCGTGATCTCGGCTCACTGCAGCCTCTGTCTCGTGAGTTCCAGCAATTCTCCTGCCTCAAATTCCTGAGTAGCTGGGACTACAGGCGTGCACCACCACACCCAGCTACTTTTGTATTTTTAGTAGAGATGCGGTTTCGCCACATTGGCCAGGCTGGTCTCAAACTCCTCACCTCAAGTGATCATTCCACCTCAGCCTCCAAAAGTGCTAAGATTACAGACATGAGCCACCGTGTTCAGCCTCAAAGAACTATTTTTAAGTAACAAATAAAAATTATATGTTTATCACATACATGATATTTTGACATATGTACACATATTTCAAGTTTTGAAAGGCTCATTCAAGCTAATAATGTATGCATTATCTCACATACTTACCATTTTTCTGGTGAGAGCATTCAAATTCCACTCTCTCAGCAATTTTTAAAATATAATACGTTGTTATTAACTATAGTCATCATGTTATACAGGTGATCTCTTGAACTTATTCCTCCTATCTAACTGAAATTTTGTATCCTTTGACCCACATCTCTCCAAACCCCAGCCCCTGCCTCTGGCCCCTAGTAATCACCATTTTACTATCTACTTGCATGAATCTGACTTTTATAGATTCCACATATAAGTGAGATCATGCAGTCTTCCTATGCCTGGCTTATTCACTTGATGGTTCATTCATGTTGTCAAAAATAACAGAATTTTCTTCTTTTTTAAGCATTCCATTATGTATATATACCACATTTTCTTTAGTCATTCATCGATGAACACTTGGTTTGATTTCATATCACAGACTGGGTAATTTATAAAGAAAATAAATGTATTGCTTGCAGTTCTGAAGACCGGAAAGTCCAAGGTCGAGGGTCCTGTATCTGGTGAGGGCCTTTGAGCTGCATCATCTCATAGTGGAAGGCAGAAGAGAAAGAGAGGGTGAGAGCAAGAAAGCAAAAAATAATGCTGCAATAAACTTGGATGGGAGTGTCAAAGTTTACAAAAAATCTAAAAATAATATCTGTGAAGAAAACTTAATATATTGAGAGGCTAAATAATAAGCCTTTTTAAAAAAATTAGTATTATTTTCCCTAAAAGTGAAAAATTGTAAATGATGGAGAAAGTAAAAAAATAAGGCTAAAATTTTGCTACTCAGAAATAACAAAATGATATCTATCATTTTAGATATCTTACAATCTAAAAAGATGGAGGTATTTAGCATTTTAAGAGATAAAAGGATAGATAGAAGTACCTTTACAAAAATAGAAATTTTCTATGTTGCTATTCTAATAAAATTTACTAAATTTAATTTCACTTGACTTTAACAGAATAAAAAAGGAACTGAAATTACACTAAAGAAATTGCTGAATTCCAGATAAGTATTTTCTTATATTATAAGGTATTTATTCTTAAAAGACCTCTAGCAGTTAAGAAAAACCACCTGAAATATTTAGTGTAATTATTATTTACACCGCACATTTTAACAGTAGACAGAATGTTTTAATGTAATGCAATGAAAGATAAAATTATCAGAACACTGGTATCCTACCCATCTTCACTCCTCCACTCTCCAAGTTTTGGTAATTAGGTTTGTATTTTACCATTGTCAAGGTTTACAAATTTAGAATTGCTTCTACAACTCCCACAGCTTCTTGGACAGATTTTCATATTTAAATAGATTAGGTCTCACCCTCAAACCTTCTACCCCACAGTATCTCCATTCCTGATTTCTGTTTGATATATCTTTTGGTTCGCTGGAATATACCAGCAGGCAATTATTTCAAAAAGGGTTCATGGGTTCCGTAGCTCCTGAGGGCTCAACTACTTACTGCCTGTAACTTCCAAATGTGAAGGACAATGTGGCTAAATATCAAATTCTTGAACCACTCTTTCTTTCACTTACAACTTTGCTCCCTTGTCTTCAGCTATGTGATCAGCTGCAATAAACATGACACTAGCATGATTTTTCTGGCAATTTCTATATGGCTTCCTTTTTCTAACTAGATACTCACATTTTGTTTTGTTTTGTTTTGTTTAGCTTTGCTTTGTTTCAATCCTTGAGATTCAAGACTTTTCTTTCTTGAGGGGTGTCTTAGTTCATTTGGGCTGCTGTAACTAGATACGTTATACTGGGTGGTTATACACAAGTTTATTTCTCACAGTTCTGAAAGCATGGGAGTCCAAAATCAAGGAGCTGACATTGTGTCTGATGAAGTGTCTGTTGAAGACCCAAGCCTCACAGACGGCACCTTTTTACTGTGCCCTCCTGTGGTGGAAGAGACTAGCTAGCTCTCTGGAGTCTCTTTTATAAGAACGCTAATCCTAATCACACCCTTCTCACCCCCAACCCACCAAAGGCCCAAACTCTTAATCATAATCTTGGGGATTAGGATTTCAACATATACATTGTGGGAGGATACAAACATTCAGACCATAGCAAGGGATAACTTGCCATGGATAATTTCATTTTGAATCATTTCTTGATATTGTTTGGGCCTCTACATTCAATTTCTTTTTTTTTTTTTTTTTTTTTTTTTTGATAAGAAGTCTTGCTCTTGTCACCCAGGCTGGAGTGCAATGGCATAATCTCAGTTCACTACAACCTCCACCTCCCAGGTTCAAGTGATTCTCCTGCCTCAGCCTCCCAAATAGCTGGGATTACAGGCATGCACCACCACACCCTGCTAATTTTTTGTATTTTTAGTAGAGATGGGGTTTCACCATGTTGGCCAGGCTAGTCTCAAACTCCTGACCTCAATGATCTGCCCACCTCGGCCTCCCAAAGTGCTGGGATTACAAGCATGAGCCACCATGCCCGGACTTGTTTGTTTTAACATATCAGAAAAATTTTTCTCCTGTCCTAGGTTTGAGGACTTTTCCTAATTCACTTGTTATGTTGTTGTCTTATTGAAGGACACAAATTACATAAATGTAGGCTTTCTTTTGTCTTTCTTCTACATTTTATCCCCTCTTCTATGATCAGTTTCTGAACTTTGTTCTTTTTCATATCATTTTTAATGATTTCTTAAAGCCTGTCAGTATTGACCTGACTCTCTTCAAATAGTTTTATTCCATTCTGTGTTACTGTCACAAAATACCACAGACTGGGTAATTTATAAAGCAAATAAATGTATTGCTTACAGTTCTGGAGGCTGGAAAGTCCAAGGTCGAGGGTCCTGCATCTGGTTAGGGCCTTTGGGCTGCATAATTTCATGGTGGAAGGCAGAAGAGCAAGAGAGGGTGAGAGCAAGAAAGCGAGAGAGGGTCAAACTGTCTTTTATAACAACCTGATTACATGATCATGGCATTAATTCATTCATGACACCAGAGTCCTCATGGCCTAATCACCTCTAAATACTGCCACAATAACAATTAAATTTCAACATGAGTCTTAGAGGGGACATTCAAATAATAGTACATATTTAGTCTATATTTTTAATCGTTTTTTAATAAAATAAATAAGGACATCATTTTAAAAGTCAAGTAGATTTCCACCCCCAAGAAGATGAAATCAATGTACTTTTCCTCCTGCTAAGTACATCTAAATACCCTGATATTATACACAAAACAAATATGAGAAGGCTCTGAAAGGTAAAGAGAAGAAGACGGACTAACTAGGAACCTTAGGGCCTAAAATATGACATGAAGTGAGTTTACTGAGTTCTATTTTTGTCTCGTATATCCTAGACGGAACAAAGTATTTGAATAAATAATGGCTCTGCAAAGGATGCTGTTACAAGGATGAGAAGAAAAGATACAGACTAGCGAAAATCTTTGAAACACGTATCTGGTAAAGAACAACTATGTAGAAAATATAAACAATTCTCATAACAATTAAAAATTCCAATAGGATATGAGCAAAATACAAGAAGCGACATTTTACCAAATAGGGAGGGACATTTTACCTCTTATACATGAAATGATGTTCAGATGGTTATTTATTAGGGAAGTACAAATTAAAACCGCAATGAGATATCACTAACACTGATCAGAATAGCTAAAATTAAAAAAAAAAAAAAGTCACAACAAATGCTGGAAAATGCATTTGAATCTGTATCACTTGTACATTGCTGGTGGTGGAAATGTAAAACAGTACAGCCTCTCTGTGAAATAGCTTGACAATTTCTTCAAAAATTAAACATACAACTACCATGTAAGCTATTTCACTCTTGAGCATTTATTATAGAGAAAGAAAACGTATGCTCACATAAAAACCTGTACATGCATATTTATAGCAGCTTTATTCATAATAACCCAAAACTAGAAAGAAACCAGATGTCCTTCAAGGGTAAATGGTTAAACCATCTGTGGTACATCTATATAATGTAATACTACTCAGCAATAAAAAGGAACAAATTCTTGATACACAGAATTTGGATGAATCTCCAGAGTTATACTGAGTAAGAAAAGTCAATCCCAAAAAGTTACATACTGCAATTTTCCATTTATATAACATCCTTGAAATTACAAAATTATAGAAATAGAAAACATATTAGTGATTGCCACATGTTAAGGGTGTGGGTGGGAGAGTGGGGGTAACTGCAAAAGGGCAACATGAGGGAATCTTTGTAATGATGGGAATTGTCTCTAGATTATCAATGTCAACATTGTTTGATATTATGCTATAGTTTTGCAGGATGTTATTGGGGTAATGAGTATGCAAGTTCTGTCTATATTATTTTTTCATTTTTTTCTTTTTTTTTTTTTTTTTTTTTGAGACTAGTCTCACTCTGTCACCCAGACTGGAGTGCAGTGGCACCATCTCAGCTCAGTGCAACGTCCGCCTCCCGGGTTCAAGCAATTCTCATGCCTCAGCCTCCTGAGTAGCTGGGATTACAGGCGCCTGCCACCACACCTGACTAATCTTTGTATTTTTACTAGAGACAGGGTTTCACCATATTAGCCAGGCTGGTCTTGAACTCCTGACCTCATGATCCGCCTGCCTCTGCCTCCCAAAGTGCTGGGATTACAGGTGTGAGCCACTGTGCCTAACCTATTTTTTCTTTATGGATATAAAATTCACATAACATAAAATTCACCATTTTAATCCTTGTAAGTAGACAATTCAGTGGTTTCTAGTATGTTTACAATGTTATGAAGCCCCTCAGCACTAATTCCAGAAATGTTTCATCATCTCCAAAAGAAACCCCATAACCAGAAAGCAGCCACTTCCCTATTAGCCTTCTCTTCATGCTTTTGCAGAACTCTGAAGGTCAGAGAGAGATAAGAGTTTAATGCCCAGATCTGTATGCATTCTCAGGTCCTTACTGAGCATGCATACAGCCCTGGGCATTAAAGTGGCCCTCTAGATTCCCAAAAATATGTCAGAGCTTTTGAAAGTGCTTTTTCCCCAAAGCATCTCATTCCCCAGCCTTTCCTCCCAAGTTTTTGCTTAGTCTATTGCGTGCCCAGCTGTTATCCATTGCCTCTCACAGTAGCAATTAGTGCATTTGCCTAGGTGTTTTTGACAAACTTTCCCCAGGTAACCATTTTAGCATCGGGATAGTTCCTAGTTAGGAAAAATAAAGGCAAGCCTTTTGAGTTGGTATTCCAGGGAGTCAGGCTAAAACAAATAATTAAAACTCTTTGTCAATGAGGTCCATTCTGCTCCCTGAGGCACTGGTACTGGAAATGAGGGCTGTTATTTTCAAGGCTATTACAGAGCTGGGGAGTGGGGGATAAGAACAGGGTAAGTTAAGAATGCCACAAAGTTCACTGTTCTTACTGAGATTCAGCTGTTGTTCTTAATTAAGCATTCCCTTGTTTGCTGCAAGCTTTTGGTTAGTTTCCAGGTTTCTGAAAAAGTCAATTCTGACACTTTTCACCAGCTTTTTTTTGAAAGGACAGACTTTTGGAGCTTCTAACTCTGCAATCTTCACGGATGTTACTCTCTGTATTATTTCTTATAACTGCATTTGAATCTACAATTATCTCAAAATAAAAAGTTTAATTTTTTAAAGTCAAATCACATTAAAGTGTTCTGACAAATACAGCATTTTACTATCTCACACCTCTTTACTGTGCAGTAACACTCACCAAAAACTGTACCTTTTAACTCAGCTGTTTTGTCTGGCATTTATTTTTCCCCATATTTTTTAATAATAAACATTTTTGGGTCATCGTTTCAAGTATTATTTATTGACATTCCATTATTGTAGGTAAAGATTTAAGTTTCTTACAATACCATCCCCTCTTTCTCCCTTTAACCTTTCCAATATAGTGATATTATATTATTAAAATAGTATTCAGTATTTATAGTAAATATTCTCAGCTGATCTATCTGCTGTGTTTCCTTTCTGTTTTCCTAGAGTTAATGTTTTCTTTGATTTTTTTTTTTTTTTCTGGAGACAGAGAGTCACTCTGTAGCCTAGGCTAGAGTACAGTGGGGCAATCTTGGCTCACTGCAGCCTCCACCTCCCGGGTTCAAGTGATTCTCCTGCCTCAGCCTCACAAATAGCTGGGACTACAGGCACGCACCACGACGCCTGGCTAATTTTTGTATTTTTAGTAGAGACAGGGTTTCACCGTGTTGGCCAGGCTGGTCTCAAACTCCTGACCTCAGATGATCCACCTACCTCTGCCTCCCATAGTTCTGGGATTACCGGCGTGAGTCACTGCACCAGGCCAATTTATTTTTATTATTATTGTTCACTTAGATTTCTTTGTATTTATTACTAATTCTTCTCAAACTTTCCATTGCAATTTTAGTATACCACCTCTTTCTCTCTGGACTGCTGCTCTCTAGGACTTTTGAATTGCTGTCGTGTGGGTCTTCCCTTTGCTATCTATTTTGCTATCTTGGATTTTCCTTGGCCTTTTTTCCAGTTTGGATTCCTTGATCCCTTCTCCCTCTGGGTTTATTCTCCCAACACTTTGGGAGGCTGAGGCAGGAGGATCATTTGAGCCCAGGAGTTTCAGACCAGCCTGGGTAGCATCGAGAGACCCCCATTTCTGCAAAAAAAAAAAAAATTAAAAATTGCTGGGTGTGGTGGTGCATGCACATGGTCCCAGCTACTCAAGAGGATGAGGTGGAAGGATTGCTTGAGACAGGGAGTTTGAGGCTGCAGTGAGCCATGGCTATGCTACTGCACTCCAGCCTGGGTGACAAAGTAAGAAGCTGTCTCAAAAAAAAAAAGGTGGGGGGGCAAAGAAATCTTTTAAAACTTGGTACAATTGCAGAAGGCTTGGTGAAAGATGCATTCAATGTACCTCTCTCTTGAGATGAATCCAGTTTTTTACTGGTTGCCTTTTACACCTGGGTAACTGGGTATTTCAAAGGCCCCTTTACCATCTTCCTGGAGATTTCCCTTTCCTTGAACTTTTTTCAGTATCCCATTTCTTTCTTTTTCTTGGTTTACTACCTCATTTTAGGTAAACGCACGCTAAGAAAAGGTGCCTGGGAGGAATTTTTAAGACTGTGTGTTTGAAAATGCCTTTAGCCACCCTGACACTTGATTGATAGTATAGAATCGCATTGTGGCCATGCTGTTCTCCCAGTTAGCTGCTCCCTGAGCATGACAGACACCCTTCTTCTTTTGGCCTTCTCATTTGCATTTGCCGAATGGCTAACTCATCTCCTCCAGGTCTATTCTCAAATATTATATTCTCAATGACAACTCTGTATAGAACTGGAAACCCTGTACTTCCATCGCCTTTTCTGCTTCATTTTATTTCCATAGCACTTATCACCACCTGGTGTACTATATATTTTTCTTGGTATTGTTTTGTTGTTTTGTTTTTTGTCCTCCTCCACTAGACAGTAAGCTCTTTGGGGCCAGAAATTTTATCTTTGCTCACTTATATATTTTAACACCTGGAATAATGCCTGGCACATACTAGGCTATCAATATCTATTTGTTGAATGAATGGATAATTAACATTTTCTATCTCTATAATATTCCAAAAAGGAAGATAATAACTTTCTTGTTATTATAAATAAGAATGGATTTGTTTGACATAAAATTAAGAATTTGCTGGTCATGCCCCTTAAAGATATAAAGGAGTTGGATGGAATCTCTTCTTTTGAGAGTTTTTGACATGAATAAGCAACCACTTGATGCTTATGGTTTAGCATATATATGTAACCCTTTCTAGCAGCATTTAAAATAGCCTTTCATCTTTACTTGTTCCCCACACACTGTTCATCTTCTGCTTTGTCTTCTTCTGGCTACTAATGGGGCTTCTGGCATCTCCCACCCGCGTACTGCACTTTGGGCTTCAGCTGGACCTCAGTTCATCTACTTTGGGTTGGACTATATCATTTGTGGCCTTGCCTTTGGACAGACATCCTACCTAGAAATTGAGCACAACAGCTACATACTCTACA
The DNA here is from genome assembly GCF_003255815.1 of Theropithecus gelada. NCBI lineage: Eukaryota > Metazoa > Chordata > Mammalia > Primates > Cercopithecidae > Theropithecus > Theropithecus gelada. The sequence goes on along the minus strand of NC_037671.1, from coordinate 74,824,477 downwards.
TTTGGCAGCTGGACTTAGAAATATTGCCCCTGCCACATACACATACACGAAAACACAGTCCATACCTTCACAGACCAACACGCACTCTAGCATAACAGTTATTTTAAATCTTTTCATTTTGCATAGTTCAGAGTGAAATGAATGGCCTCGGCTTTTAGTGTTTGACTTTCCTATTGTAGTGCAAAAATACAATGTTGGAGTGGTCTGTGTCGCTACTATGTATAATTTTTTCATATGAATTATATGAAAACATGATTATTTAAAATACACTTACAAATAGTGATAAGCCTTGGATAATATTTTTTCCAAAGGAATTGACTATAACCTTAGTAGCTTTAATCTCAAAACAAAAGGAGAGTAGGAGTCTTTTAAAATCACATTTAAATAGGGTTGCTGGACTCAGCAAAGAAAAATAGAAGATGTCCAGTTAAATTTAAATTTCAGATAAAAAATAATAATTTTCAGTAAAAGTATGTTCCAATGAGCATCCTGTATTTTATCAAGCAACCCTATAATTAAATAGCAAATTGTTCCATTGATGAAATAAGTTGTTTAAGTTTATTGTGAATATGAGGGATTAATATTAAGATGTCACAAAAAACATCTTTTTTATTGGCCGGCAAGATGGCCTAATAGTAACAGCTCCAGTCTGCAGCTCCCAGCAAGATCAATGCAGAAGGCTGGTGATTTCTGTATTTCCAACTGAGGTACCCAGCTCATCTCATTGGGACTAGTTAGACAGTGGGTGCAGCCCACAGAGGGTGAGCTGAAGCAGGGTGGGGTGGGGCATATCCTCACCCAGGAACACAAGAAGTTGGGCAACTACCACCCCTAGTCAAGGGAAACCACGAGGGACTCTGCCGTGAGGAATGGTGCATTCCAGCCCAGATACTATGCTTTTCCCATGGTCTTTGCAACCCGCAGACCAGGAGATTCCCTCAGGTGCCTACACCACCAGGGCCCTGGGTTTCAAGCAAAAAACTGGGTGGCCGTTTGGGCAGACACTGAGCTAGCTGCAGGACTTTGTTTTTCATGCCACAGTGGCTCCTGGAACATCAATGAGACAGAACCATTCACTCCCCTGGAAAAGGGGCTGAAGCCCTGGAACCAAGAGGTCTATCTCAACAGATCCCACCCCCCACAGAGCCCAGCAAGCTAAGATCCACTGGCTTGAAATTCTTGCTGCCAGCACAGCAGTCTGAAGTTGAACTGGGATGCTCAGGTTTGGTGCAGGGAGGGGTGTCCGCCATTACTTAGGCATGAGTAGGCAGTTTTCCCCTCACAGTGTAAACAAAACCACCAAGAAGTTCAAACTGGGTGAAGCACACTGCAGCTTGGCAAAGTCGCTGTAGCCAGATTGCCTCTCTAGATTCCTCGTCTCTGGGCAGGGCATCTCTGAAAGAAAGGCAGCAGCCCCAGTCAGGGGCTAATAGATCAAACTCATATCTCGCTGGGACAGAGCACCTGGGGGAAGGTGCAGCTGTGGGTGCAGCTTCAGCAGACTTAAACGTTTCTCCTGCCAGCTCTGAAGAGAGTAGCAGATCTCCCAGCACAGCACTCGAGCTCTGATAAGGGACAGACTGCCTCCTCAAGTGGGTCCCTGATCCCCGTGCCTCCTGACTGGGAGACACCTCCCAGCAGGGTTCGACAGACAACTCATACAGGAGAGCTCTGGCTGGCATCTGGCAAGTGCCCCTCTGGGACGGAGCTTCCAGAGGAAGAAATAGGCAGCAATCTTTGCTGTTCTGGAGCCTGCACTGGTAATACCCAGGCAAACAGGGTCTGCAGTGGACCTCCAACAAACTCCAGCAGACCTGCAGCAGAGGGGCCTGACTGTTAGAAGGAAAACTAACAAATAGAAAGGAATAGCATCAACAACAACAAAAAGGACGTCCACACAAAAACCCCATCCGAATGTCACCAGCATCAAAGACCAAAGGTAGATAAATCCATGAAGATGAGGAAAAACCAGTGCAAAAAGGCTGAAAATTCCAAAAATCAGAACACCTGTTCTCTTCCAAAGGCTCACAACTCGTCATCACCAAGAAAACAAAACTGGATGGAGAATGAGTTTGACAAATTGACACAAGTAGGCTTCAGAAGGTGGGCTATAACAAACTCCTCCGAGCTAAAGGAGCATGTTCTAACCCAATGCAAGGAAGCTAAGAACCTTGAAAAAAGGTTAGAGGAATTGCTAACTAGAATAACCAGTTTAGAGAAGAACATAAATAACCTGATGGAGCTGAAAAACACAGCACGAAAACCTCGTGAGGCGTACACAAGTATCAATGGGCAAATCAATCAAGTGGAAGAAAGGATGTCAGAGATTGAAGATCAACTCAATGAAATAAAAGATTAGAGAAAAAAGAATGAAAAGGAACGAACGTAGTCCCAAGAAATATGGGACTATGTGAAAAGACAAAACCTACATTTGATTGGTGTACCTGGAATTGACGTGGTGGGGAGAATGGAACCAAGTTGGAAAACACTCTTCAGGATGTTATCCAGGAGAACGTCCCCAACCCAGCAAGACAGGCCAACATTCAAATTCAGGAAACATAGAGAACACCACAAAGATACTTCTTGAGAAAAGCAACCCCAAGACACATAATCATCAGATTCACCAAAGTTGAAATGAAGGGAAAAATGTTAAAGGCAGCCAGAGAGAAAGGTCGGGTTATCCACAAAGGGAAGCCCATCAGATTGACAGCAGGTCTCTCTGCAGAAACCATACAAGACAGAAGAGAGTGGGGGCCAATATTCAATATTCTTAAAAGAATTTTCAACCAGAATTTCATATCCAGCCAAACTAAGCCTCAGAAGCAAAGGAGAAATAAAATTCTTTACAGGCAAGCAAATGTTGAGAGATTTTGTCACCACCAGGCCTCCTTACAAAAGCTCCTGAAGGAAGCACTAAATATGAAAAGAACAATCAGTATCAGCCACTGCAAAAACATACCAAATTGTAAAGACCATCGACAGTATGAAGAAACTGCATCAACTAATGGGGCAAAATCACCAGCTAACATCATAATGACAGGATCAAATTCACACATACCCATATTAACCTTAAATGTAACCAGGCTAAATGCCCCAATTAAAAGACACAGACTGACAAATTGGATAGAGTTAAGACCCACTGGTATGCTGTATTCAGGAGACCCAATTCACGTGCAAAGACACACATAGGCTCAAAATAAAGGGATGCGGGAATATTTACCAAGGAAATGGAAAGCAAAAAAAAAAAAAAAAAAAAAAAAAAAAGCAGAGGTTGCAATTCTAGTTGCTGATAAAACAGACTTTAAACCAACAAATATCAAAAAAAGACAAAGAAGGGCATTACTTAATGGTAAAGGGATCAATGCAACAAGAAGAGCTAACTATCCTAAATATATATGCACCCAATACAGGAGCAACCAAATTTATAGAGCAGGTTCTTAGAGACCTACAAAGAGACTTAGACTCCCACACAATAATAATGGGAGACTTAACACCCCAATGTCAATATTAGCCAGATCAACAAGACAGAAAATTAACAAGGATATTCAGGACTTGAACTCAGCTCTGGGTCAAACGAACCTAATAGACATCTACAGAACTCTCCACCCCAAATCAACAGAATATACATTCTTCTCAGCACCACATAGCACTTATTCTAAAACTGAACACATAATTGGAAGTAAAACACTCATCAGCAAATGCAAAAGAACGGAAATCATAACAAACAGTCTCTGAGACCACAACACAATCAACTTAGAACTCAGAATTACAGTGACTCATGCCTGTAATCCTAGCACTTTGGGAGACCAAGGCAAGTGGATCACGAGGTCAGGAATTCAAGACCAGTCTGGCCAAGATGGTGAAACCCCATTTCTACTAAAAATATAAAAATTTGCGGGGCATGGTGGCCGACTCCTGTAATCTCAGCTACTCAGGAGTCTGAGGCAGAAGAATTGCTTGAACCTGGGAGGCAGAGGTTGCAGTGAGCCAAGATCATGCCACTGCACTCCAGCCTGGATTACAAAGCAAGACTCCATCTCAAAAAAATAAAAGAAAGAAAGAAAGAAAAGAGAAAAAGAAACTCACTCAAAACGATACAACTACATGGAAACTGCACAATCTGCTCCTTGAATGACTACTAGGTAAATAACAAAATTAATGCAGAAATAAATAAGTTCTTTGAAACCAATGAGAACAAACACACAATATACCAGAATCTCTGGGACGTAGGTAAAGCAATGTTTACGGGGTAATTTATACCACTAAATGCCAACCAAGGAAAGTGGGAAAGATCTAAAATTGACACCCTAACATCACAATTAGAAGAAATAGAGAAGCAAGAGCAAACAAAATCAAAAGCTAGCAGAAAACAAGAAATAACTAAAATCAGAGCAGGACTGAAGAAGATAGAGACATGAAAAACACTTCAAAAAATCAATGAATACAGGAGCTGGTTTTTTGAAAAGATTAACAAGATAGACCACTAACCAGACTACCAAAGACACTAACCAGACTACTAAAGAAGAAAAGAGAGAAGAAATCAAATAGACACAGTAAAAAATGCTGAAGGGGATATCATCAATGATCCCACAGAAATACAAACTACCATCAGAGAATACTGTAAACACCTCTATGCAAATAAACTAGAAAATCTAGACAAAATGGATAAATTCCTGGACACATACACCCTCCCAAGACTAAACCAGGAAGAAGTAGAATCCTTGAATAGACCAATAACAAGTTCTGAAATTGAGGCAGTAATTAATATCTTACCAACCAAAAAAAAGCCCAGGACCGGATGGATTCACAACCAAATTCTACCAGAGGTACAAAGAGGAGTTGGTACCATTCCTTCTGAAACTATTCCAAACAATAGAAAAAGAGGGGATACTCCCTAATTCATTTTATGAGGCCAGCATCATCCTGGTACCAAAACCTGGCAGAGACACAAAAAAAAAAATTTCAGGCCAATATCCCTGATGAACACTGATGCAAAAATCCTCAATAAAATACTGGCTAACTGAATCCAGCAGCACATCAAAAAGCTCATCCACCACGATCAAGTTGACTTCATCCCTGGGATGCAAGGCTGATTCAGCATACATAAATCAATAAATGTAATCCATCACATAAACAGAACCAATGACAAAAGCTACATGATTATCTTAATAGATGAAGAAAATGCCTTCTATAAAATTCAACAGCCCTTCATGCTAAAAACTCTCAATAAACTAGGTATTAATGGAACCTATCTCAAAATAATAGGAGCTGTTAATGACAAACCCACAGCCAATGTAATACTGAATAGGCAAAAGATGGAAGATTTCCCTTTGAAAACTTGCATAAGATAAGGATGCCCTCTCTCACCATTCCTATTCAACACAGTGTTGGAAGTTCTGGCCAGGGCAATCAGGCAAGAGAAAAAAATAAAGGTATTCAAATAGGAAGAGAGGAAGTCAAATTGTCTCTGTTTGCAGATGACATGATTATATATTTAGAAAATCCCATCGTCCCAGCCCAAAATCTCCTTAGGCTGATAAGTGTCAGGATACAAAACCAATGTGCAAAAATCACAAGCATTCCTATACACCAATAATAGACGACAGAGAGCCAAATCATCAGTGAACTCGCATTCACAACTGCTACAAAGAGAATAAAATACCTAGGCATACAATTTACAAAAGATGTGGAGGACCTCTTCAAGGTGAACTATAAACCACTGGTCAAGAAAATAAGAGAGGATACAAACAAATGGAAAAACATTCCATTCTCATGGATAGGAAGAGTCAATATCATGAAAATGGCCATACTGCCCAAAGTAATTTGTAGATTAAATGCTATCCCCATCAAGCTACCATTGACTTTCTTCACAGAATTAGAAAAAACTACTTTAAATTTCATATGGAACCGAAAAAGAGCCTGTATGGCCAAGACAATCCTAAGCAAAAAGAACGAAGCTGGAAGCATCATGCTACCTGACTTCAAACTATACTACAAGCCTACAGTAACAAAAACAGCATGGTACTGGTACCAAAATAGATATATGGACCAATGGAACAGAACAAAGGCCTCAGAAATAATGTCACACATCTACAACCCTCCGATCTTTGATAAACTTGACAAAAGCAAGCAATGGGGAAATGATTCCCTGTTTAATAAATGCTGTTGGGAAAACTGGCTAGCCATATGCAGAAAACTGAAACTGGACTCCTTTCTTGTACCTTATACAAAAATTAACACACAATGGATTACAGACTTAAGTGTAAGAACTAAAACCATAAAAACCCTAGAAGAAAACCTAGGCAATACCATTCAGGACATAGGCATGGGCAAAGACTTCATGACTAAATTACCAAAAGCAATTGCAACAAAAGCCAAAATTGACAAATGGGATCTAATTAAACCAAGGAGCTTCTGCACAGCAAAAGAAACTATCAGCAGAGTGAACAGGCAACCTATAGAATGAGAAAAAATTTTGGCCATCTATCCACCTGAAAAAGGACTAATATCAAGAATCTACAAGAAACTTAAACAAATTTACAAGGAAAAAACAAACAGCCCCATTAAAAAATGGGCAAAGGATGTGAACAGACACTTCTCAAAAGGAGACATTTATGCAGCCAAAAAAACATATGAAAAAAAGTTCATCATCACTGGTCATTAGAAAAATGCAAATCAAAACCACAGTGAGATACCATCTCATGCCAGTTAGAACGATGATCCTTAAAAAGTCAGGAAACAACAGATGCTGGAGAGGATGTGGAGAAATAGGAATGCTTTTACACTATTGGTGGGAGTGTAAATTAGTTCAACATTGTGGAAGACAGTTTGGCAGTTCCTCAAGGATCTAGAATCAGAAATGCCATTTGACCCAGCAATCACATTACTGGGTATATATGTAAAGGATTATAAATTATTCTACTATAAAGACACATGCACACGTATGTTTATTGTGGTAATGTTCACAATAGCAAAGATTTGGAACCAACCGAAATGCCCATCAGTGATAGACTGGATAAAGAAAATGTGGCACATATGTACCATGGAATACTATGCAGCCATAACAAAGGATAAGTTCATGTCCTTTGTAGGGACATGGATGAAGCTGGAAATCCTCATTCTCAGCAAACTAACACAAGAACAGAAAACCAAACACCGCATGTTCTCACTCATAAGTGGGAGATGAACAATGAGAACACATGGACACAGGGACGGGAACATCACACACCAGGGCCTGTCACGGGGTGGGGGGCTAGGGGAGGGATACCATTAGGAGAAATACCTAATGTAGATGACGTGTCGATAGGTGCAGCAAACCACCATGGCATGTGTATACCTATGTAACACACCTACATGTTCTGCACATGTATCCTCAAACTTAAAGTACAAAAAAAAAAAAAAAGATGTCACAAAGGGAAATGGCCAGAAATTTATTTTTGTTGATTGATGACATAATGCAGAAACCTATTTTAAGCAGGTTAAAGTCTATGTAGTAAGAAAGATATGAGTAATGAAATGCTGGCAAAAGAGCAAAATGCAGACATCTATCATTGTGCTTCTTGCCAACTCTTATCACCTGCAGGAGCAGAGATCACATCATAGGAACACAGATTCAAATGCATTTCCCATGGCACAAAAAAAGTCAAATCAAATCCTTTCAATTTATCATCCCAGATCTGTTTGTGGGTATCTTAGTCAATTCAAACTTCCATAATGAAATATCATAGAGTGGGTGTCTTAAACAATAGAAATTTATTTCTCACGGTTCTGATGACCAGGAAATGGCGGATCAACGTGTTTGCAGATTTTATTCCTGACAAGGGCTCTCCTCCTAGTTTGGAGTTTGTTACTTTCTTGCTATATTCTCACATGGCAGAAAGAGAGATCATCTCTCTTGAGTCTCTTCTTACAAGACCACTAATTCCATTCATGAGGACTCCACCCTCATGACCTAATTACCTCCCAAAGATCCATGTCCAAATATCATCACACTGGGGATTGGAGCCTGAACGTACAAGTTTTGCATGGACAGAAACATTCAGCCCATAGCAATGGAGATTTTAACAAAACTTTAAGTGTATCTCCAGAGAGATCTTAGATATTAGGTAATATTATTTCTCACAATTGAGTGAATTATGAGAAGATGCACGCAGGTACCCTCCCCAGGGGAGAGAAAAGAGGGTGCTTCTCTAAAATCTGGCATAACTCACCAACAGACAGGTTTTATTTTAAGAAAGTAATAAAACTAATATGATTCCAACTTTCAGAGCTGTTTATCACTTGGAGTTTTAGTTTCGGTAATTTCACTGTAGTAAATTAGCTGACTGAGAGCCCAAAGATTATATCTGCATCCAGACAGTCCATTTATCATGCTTAGCATTTGGATTTCAATAGAGTTTTCCTGCATATTTGCCAACAGGCCACTGAAGAAATCACAAAAAGTTTCCTGTTTTTTTCACTTAATGTCTTAAATATCATCAGTGGCTCTGGATTTAGGTTTAATGGAATATTTTAATAATTCAACAATCTGTTTATCTGAAAGTTTCCACCACTTTCTTAGTTTAGAAATATTTATTTTCATTTTGTACCAAAAAAAGGGATAGACTTTGGTAGTTCAATGTGTACTTACCCAAGATAGCAATGCAAAATGGTGATAGAAATTGTCAGAGTATAATAATGTAACTATGGCAAAGGTTTTTTACTTTGTTTAATTATTATTATTATTATTATTATTATTATTATTTTAAGACAGAGTCTCACTCTGTCACCCAGGCTGGAATGCAGTGGCATGATCTTAACTCACTGCTACCTCTGTCTCCCAAGTTCAAGAGATTCTCAGGCCTCAGTCACCTGAGTAGCTGGAATTACAGGCGTGTACTACTATACCCAGCTAATTGAGAGGTTTTAAATATTAATAAATAGTAAATTTTATGGTCAATGTAACATTCAAATTATATGTTCACCAACACCTTTATACTCCCAGTATCATTTTGCAAATTGACAAGCTATTCAATTAGCTTACTCAGTTTTGGAAAAGCATAATTTAAATTTTAAGTGGTAAAAATACCAAAACATCATTTTAGTAACCAAAAAAATCCAACTGCATAAAATGCAGGCTTGCATTATTGGAAAATGATTAAAATTTCTGGGCCAAAACTGCACACCTAGTTGTCTGGGAGTTCTATATGGGGATGAGGGATCTAAATCTGTTCCAATGCCAGCGGCAGTTTGGCACCAATTGGTGACTCAGTCAGTTTCTACTACTTGGTTCCCAAGTGTATCGTGTCTGGCTAGGCAGTAATTCCAGAAATTCTAGTTAACTGGCGCTCTTTTAGTCTCATATATCAAGAACTGTTGGGCCTGAATAAAATGGGTGCAGGGATCCACTGTTTGTCTCCCTAGGCTGGGACAAAGGGCTGCCTGCCCTTTCTGTTCCAATTTATCTTCTTTTAAAAAAATGACTATTGAAATGATCTATGCAAATGCTATGTATTTTCTTAAGTTAAGCTTAATTGGAATTTTCCTTTTTTCACTTTCCATTCTTTGAGGAATACTTGGACATAATGAAATTGATTTCAATAACGAAATTGTACTTCCCCCACAGACATTTCTTGGTCTCCCCCTGCTATGGCCTCTACCTCCCTATCAGAAACTCCACCTTTCTTTACAGCATCAAGTATCATCTCTCTGACTGATCAAGGCACCACAGATATAATGGCCATTGACCAGACAGTGCTAGTACCAGCGCTCACCATCCCCACCAGTGATTATTCTGCAATCAGCCAACTGACTCTGGGAATTTCACATCCACCTGCATCTTCAGATGACAGCAGGTCAAGTGCAGGTGGTGAAGATATTGTCAGAGACCTAGATGAAATGGATCTGTCTGAGACTCCTGCCCCATCTGAGGTAGCAGAACTCAGCGAATATGTTTCTGTCCCGGATCATTTCTTGGAGGATACCACTCCTGTCTCAGCTTTACAGTATATCACCACTAGTTCTATGACCATTGCCCCCAAGGGCCGAGAGCTGGTAGTGTTCTTCAGTCTGCGTGTTGCTAACATGGCCTTCTCCAATGACCTGTTCAACAAGAGCTCCCTGGAGTACCGAGCTCTGGAGCAACAATTCACACAGCTGGTGAGTGGGCACTGCTCACGATTCTCAATTCTCTGTCTCTTCTTTCCTTGTTGTTATTTTATAATATAATCATTAGCTGTCTTGAGCAATGAGGGTTAGTAGAAACAAATCGCTAAGACAGCTGTTGCTGAAGACATTCAACTAGAATTTTGAGATGAATTTGGATCCAGTTGGGGAAGTGAGTTCTGTGATAGACAAATGAGAAGACACCGCCACCCAACCTTGTGGGAATAAATTTATTCTTAAACTCTTTTCATTATAATTCTTCCTAACTTAGTTAATCCAGGAATAATACATAACACTCAAGCACTGAATGTGGAATCTAAAAATAGTGAGAGTGAACATTTTCTAAATTGTGTTAATCTTATGGAAGGGTACAAAGCTAGAATTGTCCAGCACATAAGAGGCTTGGAGTTCAGGAGTAAGGGTTCCTTTCTTAGTTCCCCTCAAGTTCTTGTTAACCTAAAAAATGACTAAATGGCTTATCATTCCTAGTCCCTAATAAAGAAAGTGAAAAGATGATTATTATGACATATATCTCTGAAAATAAGATACTCCCAAACTCACATGTTTATTTTGTTTCTACATGTACAATGAGAAATACATATACCATAAGAAATGTTGAACTATGTACTATCTCTACACATTCATGGCTAATTAAAATAAATTATACAATGCATATCTCACAGATTGCAGAATGTCTGACAATAGTAAAAAATGTATGCTTCATGTAAGTTAAATCATTACACAGATTAAAATCCACATGAAACCCAATTTCTCAAGTGAACATTTGCTTTAAAGTAAGATTTTATCTGTGCCATCTCCCCATCCCACACCATTTATAATGAGGTGAGTAGATATTGGGAGAGTCTCAGGGAACAGAGTCCCAGTGAACCTGTTACAGAAAAGGGTCCTAATCCAGACCCCAAGAGAGGGTTCTTGGATCTCACGCAAGAAAGAATTCAGGGCAAGTCCACAGTGCAAAATGAAAGCAAGTTTATTAAGAAAGTAAAGGAATGAAAAAATGGCTACTCCACAGACAGAACAGCCCCGAGGGCTGCTGGTTGCCCATTTTTATGGTCATTTCTTGATGCTATGCTAAACAAAGGGTGGATTATTCATGCCTCCCCTTTTTAGACCATATAGTGTAGCTTCCTGACATTGCCATGGCATTTATAAACTGTCATGGTGCTGATGGGAGTGCAGTAGTGACCACAGGTCACTCTCGTGGCCATCTTGGTTTTGGTAGGATTTAGCCAGCTTCTTTACTGCAACCTGTTTTATCAGCAAGGTCTTTATGACCTATGTCTTGTGCTGACCTCCTCTCTCATCCTGTGACTTAGAATGCCTTAACTGTCTGGGAATGCAGCCCAGTGGGTTTCAGCCTCATTTTACCCAGCTCCTATTCAAGATGGAGTTGTTCTGGTTCACATGCCTCTGACAAACTAACCGTGGTATGTTAATTAGGGTTCATGCTAAGCTGCCATAATGAAGAGGTAAGGATATAGTGACTTTCATTCAATGCAAGTTTATTTCTCTTTCACTTGATGGGTAGGACAGCTTTGCTCTACGATGTCATTCAGGGACCCACACTTCCTCCATCTTATAGTTCTGCCAACCCCACGGGCATTTCCTCATTCACATGGTCAAAGCTGGGTCATTGGTACATCCCTGTTTCCATTTGTGAGAAGCAGGGAGGAAGCTTAGAGAAAGCAATTTTCTCCTAAGCAAAAGACACCAAAGTTGCCCACATCATGTTAGTGGGAACTAGTCACATGGCCATCCTTGCCGCAGGGAGGCTGGAAAATGTGCTCTCTGGATCAGCAGCCTCTTTCTATGGAAAAGAGGAAAATGGATTTGGGAGAAGCAGCACCCAGCTATCTGCACACTAGGTGAAGACAGGGAATCTCTTCCCCGGCCAAAGCAATGCTAAGACACCAAGAATGAGGCTAGTCAAAGTAAGTAGGCAACATCAGGGGACAGTAGCTTGAAAAGGGAAGCTCCACAGTTTGTTTAAAATTTCATTTTACTCACACAAAAACCTTGTGAGGGAAGTACTAGAATGTGGGGCTGGGTCAGAGTCAAAATTGTGGTGGGGTGGGGACAAGGGCAAATACAAATCAGGTCTGGGTCATGCCTAGGAGGTTGACACTTGCATCTCTGTGCTGTCTGGGTTCATAGTACAATTCATGAAAGAGGGGGCTCACTTTCAGAGCCAAGGACAAAGTAGACATCACTGAGTTTCAGACATTTCTGAAAAATGATCTCTAGGATTGCTGTGGCTCACAGGAGGCAGATGTGGGACTCTGAAACACAATGCCATGGGGCATACTGTTGAGATTATGATAGTTTGGAAAGGGCTTGCCTCGGGATCACTTTTTGTTCTTCCTCACAACTCAGATAAGGGTACTGAGGTACAACACAGTGATTACAGGGCTTGATGAAGGTCCACGGCTAGTTAGGGACAGTTCTAGGACTGGCACCCAACTCTCCTAACTGCCAGTTTCCTGCTGTTTCCAGTGCCCCACATTTGTGTTGGCCAGGAACCATTTACTGCGTGGAGAGACATGCTGATGTTTAAGCTGATGCTTATTTTAATAGACCATTTCAAATTGGATGCATCCAAATAGATGTCCCATTTACACAGACATCGGTCAGTCTGCTCCTGGGCTCAGTTTGGAACATATCTTTATTTACTTGGTTTTTTTCTTTCTTTTAATAACTCATCTTGGCATTCCTGCTTTGCTAATAGCACTGGCTCGGGTTTTTAAAAATCATCTGTTCTCACAATTCACCATGAAAAAAATCACAGCCATCCATCTCAATACACAGACAGAAACGTGGAAATATGGAACATAATCACTGCAAATCAACCATTAAGTAGTGGTGTTCTGGTCTCACATTAAATCCAAAAACAAAAATCAAAACAATAAAAAGGAACTAAAATATATGCCTCAGTTAATGAAAAGTGAGTGTAAGTGGAATTAGCAGCAGCTGAGCACTTAGAACGCAGTTAAGAGTAAACCATCTTTTATTTTGCAGCTGGTTCCGTATCTACGATCCAATCTTACAGGATTTAAGCAACTTGAAATACTTAACTTCAGAAACGGGAGTGTGATTGTGAATAGCAAAATGAAGTTTGCTAAGTCGGTGCCGTATAACCTCACCAAGGCCGTGCATGGAGTCTTGGAGGATTTTCGTTCCGCTGCAGCCCAGCAACTCCATATGGAAATAGACAGCTACTCCCTCAACATTGAACCAGGTAAGAGAATCCAACCCAGAAAGTGAAGGAGATTTTTGTTCATGTTGTTTTATTTTGTTCTGTTTTTAAGCATATATTTCAACCTTTAGGCCACAAAAATCAAACTCAAATGACACTAGATAAAACAACCTTTTGGAAGCTGTGGAGCACGTCATTAGAAAGGTAGAGTCCAAAGACATGCAAGTGAACATTTTCCTGTATCACAAAGCAATGAACAAGCACACCTCTTGTTGCACAATCTGAGAGCTTTACTTTTAAGTTTAAACAGAGCAAAACTTTTGCTGTGTTTAAGAGATTTTTTTTAATGTAGCCCACAGCCAAGCTAATTTACATTCTGCTAGAAGTCAAAAGCACTTTCTCAGTGCTCTGCAACAACCTCGGGGCTTCCTACCTAAGCAGTCTTTCAATCACAGTTCATTTTCAGAATAGCTACTTCATCACGTAATTCAGGATCAGAGACATCATTCTAAGGAAAGAAAAATAATCATTAGATAGAAATTCAAACTTGGAGAAAGTCACTTTGCCATCACCAAAAAAAAAAAAAGAAAGAAAATAAATTTGCTTTTTGGTTGTATACTACAGATCAGCTTCCATGTGAAGATTAAAGCAAAGAGTTAGACAAGGAGAAAACTTTTAAAGACATGGGAGCTTAGCCCAAAGTCACATAAGAGAAAGCAAACATTTGCTCTGATAATAAAGCAAAGTGTGTGCACCATTGTAACCAGCTGTGACCAAATTGGAAACTGTTTTTACCATTAGTTTCAAAATTCTGTTTTCTAACCAATTGAAAGAAGTCCTTTATTCCCTGGAGTGCAAGGTAGGGAGGGCTCCCGATTTCTGCCAAAGCTACCTCCCAGTCAAATTCAAAACAAAGCTTCCTAATTGGCTGTGAATTAGTGGAGTGAATCTTTAACACCCTCTCTGGCTCTCTGTGGACTAACAATGAAAGCAGAAGGAAGAGGCCTCGGGCAAAATGCAAACCAAAAAGGCTCAGTGGGAGATATTTATATTTGATAGAGCAGGGCTTTGAGCAACTTTAAGCAAATTGCCTCAGTACCTTAGTAAACAGGATCCTTAAAAAGTCAGACCGCCTGTAGGCACTGAGCCTGGGAGCACTTACCTCCAAACAGGAGCAGCTAAGTAAGCCCTGTGGATCCCCTAAGAAATCAAACCTCCTAAATGCATGTAAGACACTGCCTCTTCCCCGGAAAACTACTTCAGAACTGAGAAGGAACTAGGGGTCTTTGCCAGTTAGGATCAGGAGGCTAATTTCTTCAACCAATTGATTAAGCTAGCAGGAAGTACATGGGGAGAACTTGGAAAGCACTGAAGAAGTCATAGCACAATCCCCTGCCTTCCTTCCTCCCTCAGGGAGCTGACAGCTTACTTAGGGACCCATCCACCAGCACAAGGTCAACGTCCAAAGCCAAGTTGAGGCAAGGGAGAACCCAGGTGTGCGGCTGTCGGGAGCAGCTCCTCAGTGTAGATGCCACTTAAGTAGTGCCTTAGAAAGAGGGTGGGAAGCTGTTAGTGCACTGTCAGGGTGTATAAGGGACACTGTTGATACTGGAAGCAAGCACAGCATAGTCATGGTCTTGGGGATCCCCAGCCCTAAATGTGAATCTTGTGTGCTAACTGCAGCACTCAATTTCTGCAAATGGAAAATGGAGAAATTTGGGGCAGGTGTGGTGGCTCACACCCATAATCCCAGCACTTTGGGAGGCCAAGGCAGATGGATCACTTGAGGTCAGGAGTTCGAGATCAGCCTGGCCAAAATGGCAAAACCCTGTCTCTACTAAAAATACAAAAATTAGCCTGGCATGGTGGTGGGTGCCTGTAATCCCAGCTACTTAGGAGGCTGATGCAGGAGAATCCCTTGAACCCAGAAGGCAGAGGTTGCAGTGAGCTGAGATTGCCCCCACTGCACTCCAGCCTGGGCGACAGAGGGAGACTCCTCTCAAAAAACAAAAGAAAGAAAAAAAAAAAGGAAAGAAAAGAAAATGGAGATAGTAACATTATGAGGACTAACTGAAAGAAATTTACAATACTTAGCATAGCATTTGACAAATTGTAGTTACTTAATAAACATTAGTAGTTACTATTGCAACATTGTCATAATTAACTTGACTATCAATTTGTGACCTGCATAAGGTACCAGCGAAAACAATAAAAAGTAGCATGACAAGGTATTTGTGGAGGGGGTGGAACTGAAATTATTTTCACTAATTTCTTGTGAATAGTTCTGCTATGCAGCTTTTCTTCCAAGAAGCCAAAGGTCGTAAGCATGAGATGGTGCTAACGTCAGTTTCACTCCCTGCAGAGTCATATTTATGCTGAGCTACCTAAGAATGCCTCCAGCCTACCCAGTGAACTATGGCATACATGCCCAATTCTTATTTTTAGTGGTGGAAAAGTAGGGGAAAGCCAGTGCCCGCTGGACAACCTGGGAAGTTACTTGCTTGCTTTCCAGAGGTAGCTCAACCCTGAGCCTGCACCAACTGAAATACTTTTGAAGAAATTAACATGTAAAGCCAGGAAAAGCAGTGAATCCGAATAAAAACTGTTGAATGATTGAATGACCACTCATGGTAACTACAAGGGAGATACTTTGCAGAAGCCACTGAATGTTACACTAAGCACCTCAGTGAACTTATAGTTCATACTCTATTCCTTACCAGATACCTGGAGAGTGACAAAATCTAAATTTTATATATATTGAAAATGTATAAAATAATAAATCTATGCAAAAGATCTGCCAAAAATTGGCTGTGTTGCACCAGTTAGGACATAGTGATGCTTGTCTTAATTGATGCTTAGGATATCATTAAGCATCAGCCAAATGATGATGGTTCAATCAAAGCGCTTGAGGACAGCAGAATTAGAAAGTCAAACATGGATTTTATAAAGTTAAAAATCATCAATGAACTGTGTGGGTTCATCTACGTAAATCCAAATGGGTAAATCCAATATCCAAAATGGTTCCTAATTATACTACACTATGCATAGCTAGAAGCCACTGTGGTAAACTGCCCTCAAAGGTTTTCCTTCCAGTCAACAGTGAGGGGAAGGAGGAAGGTACCAGCAGGCAGGGAGGAGCAGGCAAGGAACAGAGAGGGGCACAGGGAATAGTCACTGACTCTGTGGGCTCCTTCATGCACAGCTGGGGATTCTGGTTTAGACATTTCACCAAAGGCGAAGGCTGGGTTCACCCATGTAATCAGGAAGTGGGTGCTGGACTGATGATCAGGACATTGACCATCTTCTACATGCTTAATCCAGAACAGCATTCATCCACCACTATACAACATGTTAATGCACGAAAATCCATCCCTGCCCAAAGGAATTTGCACTGCAGTAGAAAAGGGACATCTTAGAACTACGCTGGGATCAAAACTACATCTTTTTCATTCTAACAGACTTTTTAAGGACAAGTTTCTTTTGTGCCAGCCTTCCTGTAAATTCCTGTGGGCCTGGACATCACTAAAGGATTGTCTCATAATGAAGAGAGCACTGAGTTTTCTTTAAGTCTCATTTTGTTAAGCCTGAACAGAAGAGAGAAAGTAGGAGTAGAAATAAATGAAAGGAACTCTAGTCCCTCCAGGCTGGTCAATGAGACGGTCTTCGATGGCCGGGAATAGCAAGGACTAAGCAGCCAGCTGCAGTCACTAAGGTCCAGGGCTGGGAAGACAGAATACCAGCTGTCTTCATCTGTTTGTATTGCTATGAAGGAATACCTGAGGCTGGATAATTTGTAAAGAAAAGAGTTGGCTCATCTTTCCGCAGGCGCCAGCATCTGTTTCTGGTGAGGGCCTGAGGCTGTTTCCACTCATGGCAAAAGGCAAAGGGGAGCCAGCATGTGCAGAGATCGCACGGTAAGAGAGGAAGCAAAGGAGAGGGCGATGCCAGGCTGTTTTTGCTGGTGGGAGCTCACAGAGTGAGAACTCACTCACCCCTCCTTCCCAGGGAGGACATTAATCTACTCATGTCATGAGGGATCTGCCCCTGTGACCCAAACGCCTCCCATTAGGCCCACACTTCCAGCACTGGAGAGCAGATTTTTAATACGAGATTCAGAGGGGACCACTAACCATGCAGGGCACACAGCAGTACGAGCTCCCGTTGGAGGGTGAGGCTGCTGAGGAGGAGGAGATAGCGACCCCAAAGCGTGTGGTAGTCAGGTGCACAAACAGATTCACAAACACCACCCTCACTCACACCTCCTTTTTCCATTCAAAGCCTTGTTCCAATCCAGGGAGAAGACAGTACTAAAACCCAAAAATTCTCACCACCATTGCTTTTGAATAGAGTTAATTAACTTCTTAATTCTCTGAATCTGCATAACTTATAAAACTTTGTGAACATGAAATTTAAAATGCTGTTCTTAAAAAAAGCCTATACAGTTACAGAAAAGTGTTTCTAGCATCAGTACTCCTATACAATTTTAGTCTGGGGAAATACATACAACATTATTATAAGAGAAATACATATCTAAATTTTAAAGGGGAATTTTAAGGGAAACTGTGCAGATGATTTTCAATCATTTTCTTCCTCTGTTTTAAACCTAGCAATATGACAGCTATTTTGCTCCTAGTTATCCAGTGTGACTGGCTGATCCAGGTTTTCTCCTTTTGGTGGTATATTTGAGTGTAAGCTATCACGGTGACTGACAGGTGAGCTGATTAAAATGTCCCTAATACAACCAACCAGTGCAACCAGCAGATTGTGCTGTCTCTCAGGACCCTGGATCCGGAGTGAAGATAATTACTTCAGATTCCTAGAAAACAAGAACTCAAATTCCAATTTACCCAGCTCTTGGCTCTATTGCTGGTGTGGACTTTTCAGTTACGGAAGGCTTGGGCTGATACACTGCAGTGCCCATCCTCCAGCAGGTAGTAAGAGAGACCCAAGAGACACTGATGCCCAAAATCCCTGATGATAAGAGGAGGTCACTTAAGCAAAACAGGAATGGCCCTGATTGAGGTTTTGATCTTTCAAGTATTTACTTGAACTCAACGATGACGATCCAATCTGCTGAGAAAATTCTCCTTGGAAGAGAATTAAAAGGGAGAAATCTTTAACAAGAAATAAAGGCAGCTGCTGGAAATTCTGTATGTCAAGAATAAGTACTTGGCTTTGTCTCTAGGAGAGAATCTCAAGAATCTATCCTTGGAAACTAGAGAGGGGATCCTATCATTTCAATGTTTTCCAGCCAGGACAGTTGAATATAGCAAAACTGCATTACTGTTTTCTTACTCTTTCACCCTTCCCTGACCACCTTCGTGGTAGACATAGATTAGAGCTAGTGGTCCGCAACACTGAAGGGTAAGAAGGTCCTCCCACCTCACATCCAGTGTCCCCCCAGCCTCCAAAACCACCAGCCCTACCCATCCCTGCCTCCCCTAACCCTTATCAAAGAATCATCCTCAAAATGTAAAAACCATAATTGTCATAAAGTAGATACTGAGCATATGTCAAAGTCCTATTTAATTTTGAAATAAGGGAATTGGTAGGATGACAAAGCTGGTTTAAAGAGAATATGAAAATTGGAATTTTAGGTAGCCAGAGGACAAAAGAGAATGATGAAATAAGATTGGTAAATATAAAACAGAAACTACAATCATTGCACCATCAATTTTCTAATTTTACAGAGTTGTAAAATGCCTGGACCATAATCCGCAGAAAATAGTGAGTCAAACGAAGTTACTGCTTTCCATGCATCAGCAAACTTTTTCTTAAAAAGCCAAACAGTAAAATTTTAGGCATTGAAAGCCAAAAGGCAAAAATTATATAGGTACTTATATAACTAATTAAAAGTTAACCATTTAAAAATTTAAAGATCATTCTTAGCTTGCATGTTGTACAAAAGCAGGCAACTTGTCGGATTGGCCCACAGGTGGTCTCTGTTTACTGGGTGGGATTGTTGTATTCTAACATGACATTGAAGAGGCCACACAGTCAACTTTTCTCCTTATTTCCAAATATTGAATCATTTTTCTTAAATCATCAACAGTTACTCAAGCCTGTGCCTCTCTCTGGCCTTTATCTTTGCTGTTACAGAGAAGTTAGACAAGTAAATGATAATGTAATCATGATTTGGGTGCCTGTTCACTCATACATGAAGTGAACATTTATGGATTATCTGCTATGAGTCAGACACTATGATAGCCACAAGGACCAAAAGATGAATCGACCCCATCTCTGCCCCCTGCCAAGGAGCTAAATAACTAATGAGAAAAATGGAAGTATATACAAAAAGACATAATAGAGTCTGTTAAATACAGAATCAGGATGTGAGCAGAAAGAAATCTTAAGAAGTAATGAGGAGAGAGCAATTAATGCTACAGAGGCAAAGGGATATCATGGCAGGCTTCGTATACAGACAGTGAATATTGAGTTGGGTCTTGCTGTATGATGGCAGTGGGCCCAGGAAGAGAAAGGGGGGTGAGGGACTATTCCAGAAAATGCAGAAGAAAAATGTAGACATTTCTGGGAGTGCCAGGTTTCTTTGGTTACTCCACAGTGATGACAGCTTTGTTTACAGAACAGGGGTGAAGGGAGCGAAGGGAGCTCAGATTGGAAGGAAGGGAAAGCCAGGCTGAGCCAGTTCACTTAAAGCCAGGCTGTCTAAAAATGCCTGTCAAATCTATTTGCTTCGACTTTGGGTGTCCTATTTTTCTTTTTCTTTTGTTTCCTATGACTTATGGTCTTTTAAAATTAAACTTTAATAAAATTTTGGAAAGCCCAAAAAGTTTTCCAAGTAAGTGCTAGACAGTCCTTAAAGTGGTCTCAAGTAAAATAAAAATAAAACAGTTTATCGATAATGATAACGATAAACTGTTTGGAAAAACTTGGGAAAAATATAAGATAGGTACAAAGGGTGTGCATATATTAATTTGTTTTTAAATTTTAAATGCAATACATAAGGCAAAAATTAATAAGATCCTTTAAATATTTTTAAAAGACTCCAAAAATATTCGAGAGAAAACCAGTTCTAAGGAAATAGACAAGATAGATTGACTCTAGCCTATAAAGTAGGTGTCTGGAGGCCAAGGGAAAGCCAGGGCTGAAAGTATACATTTGGGGAACTTCAGCTGAAGCCAGAGAACAGATTTTAAAAAATGGCCTGGAGCAATGTGTAGGACGGGAGGAAATGGCCTGGGGCAATGTGTAGGGCGGGAGGAAATGGCCTGGGGCAATGTGTAGGACGGGAGGAAATGGCCTGGGGCAATGTGTAGGACGGGAGGAAATGGCCTGGGGCAATGTGTAGGATGGGAGGAAATGGCCTGGGGCAATGTGTAGGATGAGAGGAAATGGCCTGGGGCGATGTGCAGGACGGGAGGAAATGGCCTGGGGCGATGTGTAGGATGGGAGGAAATGGCCTGGGGCAATGTGTAGGACGGGAGGAAGAGCTGTGAATGGAACTCTGAGTAACCCCAACAGGTAATGGGGAAATAGAAAAATTACAGTAAAGGGAGTCAAGAAATAGCGGTCAGCGAGGTGGGAGACAATGTTGCAGAAAGCCGCAAAACAGAAGAGCAGAAGAGAGAGAGGCCCATAATTTCAGCAGCTGTGAGTGAACAGAGTAGAGGGCACTTAAGTGGACAGGTCAAAGGTCATCAGAATGCTTTACAAAAGCAATCTAGTGGAACGGCAAGGGTAGAGAAGCCAGACTTCAATGAGGCTGGAATGAAATGGAAATGGAGAACGTCAACACAGGCTGTCTACCTCTTGTCTTACAACTTAGAGCAAGGCGCCCTCCAGTGTTAGGCTCCTACCTTTCCACAGAGACCAGGAGAAAGCTGCTAACTTCCTTGAGGATTACATTTTACAGGATGGCACCCAGGCCCTGGAGCATAACATTCCTGAGTTGTAAAGGTGGCAAGAGGGTTTTTCAAAGATTTACATCTCAAAGGAACATGGAATTTGCAATTAAAAGTTTTAACTAACTGCTCTAAGAAAAAGGAAGTTGAGAGCCTTGTGGAAAAAGTTTGTCTTAAGTCTAGTGAAAGCTGGGAATGGTGGCTGACGCCTGTAATCCTAGCACTTTGGGAGGCTGAGGCAGGTGGATTGTTTGAGTCCAGGAATTCAAGACCAGCCTGGGCAACATGATGAAACCCCTGTCTCTACACACACAAAGCAAAAGTTAGCTGGGTGCCACGGCACATGCCTGTAGTCCCAGTTACTCTCATCACTGCACTCCAGTCTAGGTGACAGGGTGAGACCCTGTCTTGCGGGGGGAAAAAAAAGTTTAGTGAAGTTGAGGGGAATGTTAAGGCTGCTTGGTCAGAATAGTTTTTTGTTTCTTTGTTTTTTGTTTGTTTGTTTTGAGATGGAGTCTGGCTCCGTAGGCTGGAGTGCAATGGAGCGATCTCCGCTCACTGCAATCTCCACCTCCCGGGTTCCAGTGATTCTCCTGTCTCAGCCTCCTGAGTAGTTGGGATTACAGGGGTGTGTCACCATGCCCAGCTAATTTTTGTATTTTTAGTGGAGACGGGGTTTCACCATGTTGGCCAGTCTGGTCTCAAACTCACGGCCTCAAGTGATCCACCTGCCTCGGCCTCCCAAAGTGCTGGGATTACAGGTATGAGCCACCACATCCAGCCCAGAATAGTATTTCTTGTCTATGCCCCAATTTTATTGTATTTACAGGCAATGCCCAGATAATTTATTTAGTATCATTTGCAAGATTCAAAACAAATTCCAATTAAGTCTTTCTCTTTTCTTTTGCTTAATGTCAGGGTAGAAAGCAGTTTGTGGTCACAATGCTGGGAGAGAGATAACATTATTCCACAACCACTTTTGAACTAAGGAGAAGAGAGAATTTGAAAACTCTCATAAGATTTTTAGTTAATACCATTCCACATTCAGATCAGCATGTGAACTCCTGGAAGCATCCTCTAAATGAGGATCAGCCATCCCTTAGGCCAAATAACATCCGCAGAAGTGCAGGCATGTAGGAGAAGCGACAAGCTGTTCTTACTGCGTTAGGTATGCCATTCCCCTTTTGAAAAACCCCTGGATAAATGAATCTGTGATATAAAAAGTATAAACCAGTGTTAGAACTTCCTGTGATTTATCAACTGAAAACCCGAATAAATCACAGCTTGCTCAGTATTCTGCCAGCATCCCCAGCAACTAGAGTCGTCTTTCATTTAGGCTGCTGTGAAAATTCTTCAGAAGCATGGAGGGCTTTTATGCCAGTTAGTTGTGCAGGCTGAAGATTTCAGAAATGCAAAACCACATCTAACTTATTCTCTCCTTGAATTCCTAAGAAGCCATCTCAAAAATGGACAGCCCTCAAGGCTGATAAATGGTAAACATTGAAATTAATTACAGTCTGACAGCCAGGATGCGTTCACGAAAATGTGGATCAACAAGCTTGTTTTCCCTGGAAAAGGCATAATTTGTAAGACCTTCGACAGCTCTGAAAAAGTGGTATATGTCACTCATCACAATAATGACAAAGTTACTCTTAACTAATGACAATAATAGTTACTATTGACACAAGTTTTAATCTTAATAAATATGCAAAGTAGATATTATTTTCCCCCACTATACAGTTGCAGAAATTGTGTTTCAGAGAAGAATAAGTAATTTGTCTTTTGCTGGTCAATTACCAAACACTGCAGATGGAATTCAAAGCCTGATGTGTGTGCCATCTTCAACTCTACCCTATAACCTCTTCACAAAAAAGAAACTTATAAGCCCTTCTAACTGGCTTACAGAAGCTGTTTATTTAGAAAACGTGGTAACACACTTCAGTTTAATTAATCCTAAATGAATTCTGTTAGTTTCTACACTTCACCAAATGAAATTTGTCATATTTTGTCATAGTCTTAGAATGAAAAAAAAAAGGGTTTATTCTCAGAAACAAAAGTTCTGAGTGCCCAAGAGTCCCCTTTATATGCACTGCTGAGAGTGTCCCTTCCCAGCTGGAGCAGTCATAGGAATTCTCCTTCCAGGTGATTCTCCTCAGCCTGTCCCCTCTTCATTTGCCCCCTCATCTCCTACATCCCTGGCCCTGTCTCCTGGGGTCATGCTACTGGCCCTTTGCCTCCTGGGATGCGCAGCACTGCAGATTTTCTGTTTGACACTTGCCTTCACTAGAGGCCCCAACACTGGCTAGACTGCCACGTTTCACCTCTCTCCGGGGTTTCAATCTGTGCCCTCATTCCACATTCCAACCATCGCATGGAGCTTCCTTAAGAGGCTCCTGGAGCTCTCTGCCCAACCCATTAATGCAAACCCTTCTACACAAGTCTGGGCCTTAGCCCAGCTGCAGAGCCTCCTCCCAGCTCCCCTAGTATCAGAATTCTCCCTCCACCCGCAGATCCTGGGTCACTTAGGCCACCACCCTAGCACCAATCCATCCAGAACACCGCTGTTCGGCAGATAATAATAATAACTGAAAGCTGAGACAATTCTTCAACCTCATATCCAGGGCAAGATGTGTGTGGGTATTCACATATCCACTCACACAAAAAAGGATTATTGAGAGTCTGCTATAAACAGCTGTGGTGGTGGTTCTTGAGAGTGGTGGAGAACTGAAATGAAACCTAAAGTCTATCACATTACTTGCCACTTTCAACCGGAAAGAACTCCTGTTAACTTAATTCCACAGATGTGTATTAAGCTCCAAACATGTGCATGGTGCTGTGCTATGTGCTATTTATCATTGAATATTCTCACTCTAACCTGCCTTTCAGCAATAAGCCATAAGCCAAACATTTTATAACAATAAAGTAATGAAGCAATCAACAATAACTTAAACATACATATTTTAAGATTTCTTTGAATCGCTGAATTGCATCAGCATTTCTGGAGGTATCATGAGCCACCTCCGTTGGCTTTATGCCCTAGAACATGCAGAATGGGAGACGTATGTTTGAGTTGGAGGGACATTAGTGATCACTTAATTTAAACACTCCATTTTATGGAAGAGAAAAGTGAGAGCCAGAGATGCTAACCTATGTTCCCAAGACCACAGACTATTTCTGGGAGCCAGGCCTTCCCCAATAGGGCCCTCTCCGGAGGCTTCTTCACTGGTAGAAAAGATGAGCAGATCCACTCTCTCTGAACGTACAACTCATCCCACAACCTTCTCAGGATTTGGTGGAAGCTGTGAGGTCCCTGTGTTACATCTCAGATGAACCCTCCGTACAGGGACATATTTATTCAGATTACTAAACGCGAAGACCCAAGCACTATGTAAAAGTGATGTTCACGCCTTGAGAAGAGAACTGTCAGACTACCAGGGCCTCATTAAGACTTCCTGGGCTCTAGGCCCTTTGCCTTCATGACTATTAATAAAGAATATTAAAATTATACCTGAACTTCGTGAGCACAAAAATGAATATAATCCAGTATGGGTTGCATTAATTTTTTCTTCTGATTTTAACGAAACGTTTTCGTGGGCTCCTAAAAGCATGGCGGGCCCTCAAGCTGTGCCTCCTGCAGTTTGCTATTGATTGTGATGCGTAAGTTTGCCTTTCTCTGATGCCCCAGGCAAAGGAATGACCCCTTCACCTCCACGCCACCAACAAAACCATGACCACAAAGCCTTGGTGATAAGTGGGGAAGGGGAGGGCGAGGAGGCGCGCCGATGCAACCAAAAATCTGTCACTTTGTTCAGGCGTGAAGTTTTGTCACGCTGGGCGCCAGGGCGTGGCAGCGCGGGAAGCGTCTGGATTCCAGAGTCTTAGCTCTGCCTTTTTGAAATGGGAAAAGATGATCCAGGAGTTTCCACCACATTACCCCCGCCAGGCAGGCCCGATCTGCCGCTGTAATCACGGAGTAATAATGGCTCTCTCAGCGGTCCCCTGGAGCTGCTCCTGCTACCGCGTGAATTCCTTGCAGACCTCGGTTCCCTCCACCAACACGCAAGGCGCAGTGGTTTTTAAGAAGTCAGAAATCAGCTGGGGTGCTTAAAATGTCATATCCGAAGTCTACTCTTGCTTATTTTGCTATTGAGCGCCATCTAGCGAGACTTAGGTTTCACCGCATTGAAAAAAACGTCCACGAAAGAGACTCAGCGGGACCTCAGCCCTGCCAGTCAAAGTGAAGCCTGAATTTTATAAGCTGAGCTGAAAACTTGCCCTTGGACAGGATCCAATCAAAGGAGATGTATCGCTTTCTGTCCAACACGTGAGTAAAATGGGACAGCGCAAAAGAAGGAGGAGATGATATGATAAATGTTAGGGAGATGAAGGCACTCAGCACGCAGCCAGTAGGACAGGCGGCAAGAGCAGGTCAAGGTTGAGGGGCGGGGCTGGAGCGGGGGTGTCTCGGGAGGCACGATCTTGAGTTGGAGAAAAGGGAGTGAGACCCTCTGAGGTCTGGCAGACAGGGAAAGCCTATTTTCAGGCCTGACAAACATAAGTGCACTTGGGACCAGAAACAAGAGGCTTGAAAAAGAGGCAGTCTTGGACCACCGGGGACCTATGATCTGCATGAATTCATAAACTTTTTGGTGACAAGGACCATGATCTTTTTAACTTTGACTGTAAAATGCCTCAAGGTGTTCCCTGCAGGCAGGGGACGTCTTTAAATTCTTTTTGATCACTTGATGGAGAGCTGGGAAACAAACTTCCTCAGTCACCAATTGGAATTGCTTTTCAGTACCTTTGAAATGCACACAGAAGACATTATATAAGTAAATCCAGGGGAGAAACTGTTACATCCAATGGGCTTACACTGGAAATCTCAGAATGATACAAATATTTCCAAGCCCTACATGGCAGCTCACTTACTTGAAGACACATTCATCTCTGTCATATTTAAACAACAGGAAAAAAGGTTGGAGCCACTGTAGTATCAGACTGTACTTTCTACAAGCAACACTCTGCCTCATGAAAGGGTGGAGCAGACAATGGATTTGAGCTTTTGTTTAGTTAGGGGAGCTTTATTTAAAGGAAAGCATTCATGGAGTCTGATACGTCTGCGAGTGAGAATGGCAATGCCGGCGTTGGGGCAGGGGGCCTCTCATTCTTTTTCCCTCATCCCTTATGAGCCCCTTGGAGTCCTGAGGTGTCTCCTGGAAACCCCATATTTGAAAACCTCTAGAATGATTTAAAAAGCCAAACATTGTAAACAGATATGAATGTTAATCTTGGATAATACTTACTAGCCAAAATGGGCTTCCGTTTTCTCACCGATGAAAATGATGTCAGCAATATCCATATGGATCTGAGAGGCTGCTGTGAATATGATTGAAGACACATGTTGAAAGTGCCCGGCACTGTACCGAACAAATAATGGCCCTTGATAAGTGTGGGCTCTCTGTTTATGTAAATAACTGCCCTTTCCACTGAAGCTGGAGGTTCAGGGTCATGATCCCCAGGGACACTCCAGGGATAAGGCCTGAAATGCAATGACATGTCTCTTCTGAATACAGCCAGAATCTACTGGGATGCTAGTAGACTAGGCCCTGACCTCTGGCTCGGCTGGATCTGGATCTTCCCACCAACTGCTAACGAGCAGCCACTGACACAGATCTGCTTGCCGAGGTCAAATGCCCTGGACTGCCTCTATGGAGAGACTGTCAAATATGCTGTGTAGAAGAGCTATCCGCACGGCTTAAGAATAGAAAGCTAAGTCATTTTGCCAGCAAACAATTATAGTAAGCCCAGAGAATGCCTCAAACCATACTATGTATTTGTTAAACGTGGTACAGGATCATGGTGAAATCTCTCTACAGTACCAACAGTAAAAATAAATGGTTTGGGCCAGATGCAGTGGCTTACGCTTGTAAGCTCTGCACTTTGGGAGGCTGAGGCCGGTGGATCACCTGAGGTCGGGAGCTCAAAACCAGCCATAACCAACATGAAGAAACCCTGTCTCTACTAAAAACACAAAATTAGCCAGGCATGGTGGCATATGCCTGTAATCCCAGCTACTAGGGATGCTGAGGCAGGAGAATCACTTGAACCTGGGAGGCAGAGGTTGCAGTGAGCCAAGATTGTGCCATTGCATTCCAGCCTGGGTAACAAGAGTGAAACTCCATCTCAAAAAATAAATAAATAAATAAATAGTTTGAAGGGAATTCAAACAAATCCAGGCAGCAAAGGCAATTATAGACCAATTTGTCTACACACCAATTATGAGGATTTCACTTCCTCGGAACCAAACACAATTTGATCATGACTTGAAAATATTCTAGACAATGGCATCTGCTTTTTTCTCCCAAATCTACTATTGAGCTCTAGTCTCTTTGCCCGCTTCTTTCCAAGCTTTCAACCACGTTCAGAACAAAGCATTTCCAGTTGTTGCAGCATAGCATATAGATTATTATTATTGATCAAATCAATAGCAAAGAGTAGGAAGTTCAAACTAATTTGTCTTGTACACATGCTCTGGGATGTATTAAGGAAGAGACAAGAGACCAGGCGTAGTGGCTCATGCCTCTAATCCCAGCACTTTGGGAGGCCGAGACAGGTGGATCACCTGAAGTCAGGAGTTTGAGACCAGCCTGGCCAACATGGTGAAACCCCATCTCTACTAAAAATACAAAAATTAGCTGGGTGTGGTGGAGGGCACCTGTAGGCCCAGCTACTCAGGAGGCTGAGGCAGGAGAATTGCTTGAACCTGGGAGGTAGAGATTGCAGTGAGCCGAGATGGTGCCACTGCACTCCAACCTAGGGAACAAGAGTGAGACTCCATCTCAAAACAAAAGGAAGAAACAAATATTGGTATGGCCTACCCATGAATAAGTTCATTATTCTAAGGAAAAATGTCTTTGGGATATGGCAAATAAAGACAATGATAACAACATAGGGAAAAGTTTGCTTACAAAAGTTCTGCTAGTTAAACTTCCATTCATCTATCATAGAGCCAATCTTTTCTATCCCTTCCATGGCTCTGTCTCCCCAGAATCAGCCCACATCCAGTTTTCAGTCTTTGCCTAAAGCCTAAAGTTTTAGGTGTCCCTTGAAAAATGACATGAAAGTAAAGAGGATCATGAAAATACCTAGGGAAAATATGTTTAAGGTAATAAGAGTGGAAGCAGTGTGAGTTGCTCTACAAATTACTGTTATAGTCTCTCATTTTGACTCCAATTCTAATTGCCTTCACTTGCCATATTAGCAAAGAGGGCCAGTATGTTAGCAAAGTGATCCCACAGCTCCTCCTTGGGGCTCTGCACTTCCCTGGAACTTGTCCTACAGTCCACGAAGGGATGGGGGTGAGACCAGTCAGAGGACTTCAGCACAAACAGGCATGACCTTGGTAACATCACTGATTCTCAGCTTCCTCATCTGTAAAGTGAAACAATTAGTCGAGAAGGTCTCTAAAATACCTTCTAGCTCTAAAATTCTACCTGAAATGTAAAATTTTATATATTGATAAAAATAAACATTAAAACAATCAGTTGGTCTGAAATTCTTAGAGCTGAAGATTTTGAAAGGCTAAGTCGGTATTTGTTGAATGAATGAAGGTTGTCTTAGCTGTCTTGTACCCATGAAGGCGTACACAACAAACAAAACCTATGCTTGGCGATTTAAAGTTTCCTACTACTTCTCTGTAGACTGGTCCTGAATAAATAACATGGAGAAAGCACGCAATTTATAAACTGGTTGAATTTGTTCTTCAATTATACCCAATTCAGGGCCCCCAGATTTGGAAAAATTTGTTTTTCCAATGTTGCCTACTATGCGCTTTACTGATGCATAGGTCATTCCTTGCTGAGCTAAAGGAAATTATGGCAAAGCAGCTGATTACGTTCTCCCCTCAAAGATTCACAATAGACATTAGCTTATTAACAACCCTAAGAAGTTTAAAAGTAAAAAGAGAAAGGGCTAGGGTTGGAAGAAGAAAGAGCAAGATAAAGGAAGAAAAATCTATTATATTTATTTCACATAGCATTTTTAAAAACTTAGTCACTGAACTTCTTTTTAGCGTAAAACTTATCAAATCCTGCTGAATTAAGTTCAGCAAATGTTCCCACTTGGGAAATATTGGACCGGATGATATCTGGTCATCCTAATTCTAAAAATCCTTTCTATTTATGTATCTTGTAAAGCACAATTCTGATCATATGCTTCCCCTGCTCAAAAATCCTCCATGGCTCCCATCTGACTCTAAAGTCCAAATTTCTTAGCACTGCATTTAGATACTGGCCTTAACTTACCTTTCCAGTCTTAGTTCCCTTCTTTTCCATCCACAAGTCTCTGCTCCTTCCTAACTGGGTTCCCTCTGCTCTCTCTTCCCATTTCTGTTGCTTTCCCATTTCTGTGGCTCTGCTCATGCTGCTGGCTCCAGTTGGAATGTCTTTCCTAGTCTTTGTATGGACAAATGCAACTTACTTTAAATTCTCACTTCAAAGCGATCCCCTCCATGATGCTCTCTTCTCCAAACGTATCTTCCCTAGAGCTTATTTAAAGCTCTGTGCTGGTGGCCAGGTGCAGTGGCTCACACCTGTAATCCCAGCACTTTGGGAGGCCGAGGTGGGCGGGTCTCCTGAGATCAGGAGTTTGACACCAGCCTGGCAAAACCCCATCTCTACTAAAAATACAAAAATTAGCCAGGCATGGTGGCAGGCACCTGTAATCCCAGCTACTTGGGAGGCTGGGCCAGGAGAATCACTTGAACTCAGAAGACTGAGGTTGCAGTGAGCCGAGATGGTGCCACTGCCCTCTAGCCTGGGTGACAGAGCAAAACTCCATCTCAAAAAATAAAATAAAATGAAGATCTGTACTCTACAAGATATTGGGCTTCTTGTATAGCATTATTTGTATGCATTACTTACTTCCCCTAAATTTCTTGGAAGAATGGCTTTACTGTTGCCTGTTCCCTAGTTCTTTGCACATAATAGGTATTTGGTTAAAGAATAATCTGAAAAGTAAGTGGCTGACGTGATTAAACAGGAAACCTTCCAGGGCAGAAACAACAGTGGTCTGACGACAAGAGGCCTGTTCTGGTTCTGCCATCAGCCCTTGGGGACTCCGGCCAGTTGCTTCTCTACTGAGAGTTCAATGTGCTCAGCTTTATAAGGATAAAGAAGGCAGACAGGGGCCACTGGCCTTCCAGAGCTAAATATCTGAGATTCTCTTGATTTCTAATCCACTTTCCAAACAATTGGAGACAACCCTGTAGAATTAGGAATACAGTAAAATAGAACAATTAATGACAAGAAAGAAGAGAGTCTAAATGTTAATAGGGAAGAAATAATTAATCCAAAAGAATGACTCCCTAACATTAGGGCCTTAGCAAGAGACCAAGATAAATTTATATTTGAAATCAGGAAATCATCCTGAGTTCTCAAAGCTATGAACATAAATGATGACTTTACTGCTTTATAAATGCTTACTTAAAAAAAAAAAAAAAAAAAACTAAGTAACAAAACATTCCTAATTCTCTAATGCAGCGGTTTTCAAAATGTGCTCCCCAGACCAGATGCATCAGCATTACCTGGAACTGTTTTAGAGCCAGAATTCAGTCCCCATTCCACGCTGCCTGCACAGGAACTCTGAGTGTGGGGCTCAGGAATATGCTTTAACAAGGCCTCCAGATGATTCAGATGCACACTGAAGATTGTAAATAATTATATGTGGAGCTAAATATAATATTACTTGTATCTGTAAATTCATTTTTCAAAGATACAGAGTGTGGTTCTCTTTTCCCTCCAGTCTGATATCACAACTGTGCAACCCACTCCAAAATGAGGTAATAGCAAATATATTTGGTCTCTTGCCTTTGACTGCTGCCAGTTCCATTGCTGAGAGAGTCATACATTCGCTAACATCTGCCCCATTTCTTACAGCTGATCAAGCAGATCCCTGCAAGTTCCTGGCCTGCGGTGAATTTGCCCAGTGTGTAAAGAACGAATGGACTGAGGAAGCGGAGTGTCGCTGCAAACCAGGATATGAGAGCCAGGCGGGCCTGGACGGTCTGGAACCGGGCCTCTGTGGCCCTGGCACAAAGGAATGCGAGGTCCTCCAGGGAAAGGGAGCTCCATGCAGGTGGGTCAAGCATGTTAACTTCACAGACCCAAGAACTCATTACTCATCCTTCTGGGAAACCCATCATTAGAGTAAATTCATATGGTCCTTTCAACCCATGGTTTTTGAACTTTAGTGAGCATAGGAATCACCCAGAAAAGGGCCTGTTTAAACAACATGGCTGTGCCTTACTATGCCCTGTTTCTGATTCAGTAGGTCTGGATGGGGCTCAGGTAAGGCTGATGCTGCTGCTTCTAGGACCCCACTTTGAGAACCCTGCCCCAGGCTTCCCGGCAAGAGTTCCTAAAGACCAATAGGGAAGGAAGAAAAAACCTGTATCAGCTTTAAAAGACTGAATACTTGGTCTACTACCTTAATTGGGGATGTATTTGTGCATAAAATTTGATTTTTCCCATTAGCAAACATAATAGCTTTCATCATAAGAAAGTTGGGAAATATAGAAAATTGTGAGCAAAAAATAAAAATCCCGTTAATTCAACACATTATCTTTTGGTGTTCATGTTCACATAAAATTGATTTATATGGAATTTTCTAAAGCACAATAGAATCAGACTTTCTTGTTTTATAGTCCTCTTTTTTAAACTTAGAATGTTTCCCCATATCATGAAATATTTTTGTAGCATCATTTTTACTGATTACATAATGGTCCATTTTCTAGATATGTTATGATGTGTTTAATCATTCCTTCATTTCCAGACAGAAAGGTTAAGAGAAGCTTTTTAGAAGGAGGAAAAGGAGGCAAGATACAAATGGCTTTCTATTCAGAAACCAGACTTTAGGTGTTATGAAGGTGGCCTTATGAGCAAAAAGGGAGCAGGAAAGTTTCCATATAATGCAACCTATATTACAGACAAAGGATGAACATCCACATGTATTAATAAAGACAAACATCCTAGTATTAAAATGAGCAAAAAATACAGAGGTGTGATTCACAGAAGAAACCCCACATGACCAGTAAAATACAGAAGATTTTGGATCTCACTATAATCAGGGAAATCCAAAAACAATAAGGAGATACCATTTGAATCTGGCACAAGAAGATTGATGATACTCAGTGTGGGAATATGGAGGAAAGCAAGTTCCATCAAGCATTGCTGGTGCATATACAAATTGGAAAAGCCTTTTTTCAAAAGAAATTTGTCATTATCTATAAACTTTTAAATTTGACTCAGGTACTCTACTTTTAGACAACTATTTCTACAAAAATAGTTACACCTGTGCACCAAGATATGCTTACAAAAATGTTCACAGCGTTACTGCTTTGAGTCATGAAACAATTGTATAGCCCATCAATAGGGAAATGGTTAACCTAGAGCGCAGTACATTACTGTGAAACACAGCAGCTAAAGGCAGCAATATATAAAACTCTACTGGAGCTGCCATAGAGGGAAAAATAACATGTCATTAAATGAGAAAGCAAATTGCAGCATACAAGATCCTGTACATGTAATAAATTAGTAACAATACTGTACTTTAAGTATATTAGGTTCAACCATATGGCACTGCCATTTTGTCAGTCACAAATCATCAAATATTGGCAGTTTTGCATGGTTCAATCTAACATGTAAGTGAATTCATAGCAAAAATGTGGAATAGGTACACAACTATCATTCCAGTTAACAATGAAATGGACTGAAATTGAGGTCCGGGATTTTTAATAATGAGAATCTGTTCATGTATCACTTGTGTAGATTTTTTTTAGGCTAGTCAAGTGCAGTAGTAAGAAGAGGGAAAGAAATAGAACAAGCATTTCCATTTGCAATTGACTGTAAACAATCAGTTGAGAGAACTCACTATGTTCGGACCAGCCCACATGTGTAATTTAAAAGAAGGGTTGGGCTGGGAGCTGTAATCCCAGCACTTTGGGAGGCTGAGGTGGGCAGATCACCTGAGGTCAGGAGTTGGAGACCAGCCTGGCCAACATGGTGAAACACCGTCTCTACAGAAACACAAAAATTAGCTGGGCATGATGGCACATGCCTGTAATTTGGGACACCGAGGCAGGAGAATCGCTTGAACCTAGGAGGTGGAGGTTGCAGTGAGCCAACATCGCACCATGCACTCCAGCCTGGGCGACAGAGCAAGGCTCCATCTAAAAAAAGAAAAGTTGAGGGGTGGAAAGAAAGGGTCAATGAACAAGGCTGGATTAAAGTGAATAAGAAGAGGGTTGTATACTGCTTTTGTGAACAGGAATGTATTCCGTTTTTATTTTAATCGGCCCTATTTGGTATTTCAGATGGCTGTAAAATTCATAATTTTAAACATTTCTCTTTCTTCAGTGAGAAAGATTACTTTAATTCTAGGTTGTCATAAGTGAGATCAGTAAAGCAAGGCATAAGGTGATCTGGAAATAAACACCTCTCAAAAAGGTTGGTGGTGCTTTACTTCCTCCACCTGTGGCTGTCTCTGGGGCATAACATGGGCTTCAACTACATCAGAAAATTGATGCTCCTTAGACTAATGGAATGAAATGAACATTTTTCAGCACCATGTGCCAGGCACCCTGCTAGATGCTGGGCAATAGATGAGAGGCAGCAGGGAAGGAAGAAAGGGAGGGAGGGAGGGAGGGAAAGATGCTTAATTTCTTCAAGAAGAAGGGAAAAATTCCCATATCACCCCAATTTTGCCCTTTTCCACTTCCTGAATATTCCTTTTTAAATGTTAAGTATTAACCCCTGATATCCTCAGCATGAGGACAAACCCCTGTTGCCCCTACGAGCTACTTCAGACAGATTCCCATGAAGAAACAGGACCACAGCAGTGCTCTGAGGATCCCTTGTGCATCTCCGTGACCTGCTCCTCCTCCCATCAGTTCTTTCTGTTCGTCCCAAGATGCCATCATTTATGTGACGAAATTTATTTATATAAGGATTAGCTGACAAATTAAAACCCAATCAACCATAGATAAGACACTGGTTACAATTAGAGGCTTTAAAGTTTGACCCAAATTTAAGAGCTCTGCCCCCAACGAGGTATGACTTTAAGCCACTTCCCCACCCCCTGCCCTGAAGCTCCAAATTTCTCATCTATCCAATGGGAATAACAGGAATAAATTCATGGGTGTTGGTAAGGAATAAATTAGATGCCTTTCAGTGTAAGCTACTCACTACTAGCATTATTGGAGCTGTTTCTGTCAACAAAGGGTAGCCCTGTAAGGAAAAACTAAGATTCCCTACCTGGCACTTAAACCTAAACTCAGAAGCAAATCCGTGAGAACACCAAGTGCTGCAACTTTGAAAACAGCGTTCTCTAAAGAACTGTAAATTTAGCTGCTGTTTTTGTTATTCTACCTGAAAGTGATGAGATGGGGAAATGATACTGAGGGCAAGTGCCCTCCTGAGAAGACTACCACTGACACACAAAGAGCAGTTTCCATTACTTCAGTTACTTGTCATTGTTTCTCATTACACTTTCACCTCTATTTTTCCTTCTATTCTTTTCCTCCATCCAATATTTATAACTATACTCCATACATTTGTACCTTTCCCTCAATTTTGGATGTCATATACATACATTCTGTCATACTAGGAACTTACTTGAAACTTCCTTTTTTTGGTATAATGAGTTAGGCTTTTATTAATCACAATTATCAGTATGCATATACAAAAACAAAGTGCAGATCTAAATCTAACAGAGTAGATTTTGACTTTTCCTTTTCAGGTCTTAACATTCTCACTTTTGTCCTTTAATTTAATAGGCCTAATATGCTCTCTGTGACATTACTTGTAATAATGAAAATTGTTTCTAAATATAGGGGACAGTTTCAGTAAATGATGGTACAAAGTGACATTCATGAGAATGTTTTAATCATATGGAAGTGCTTGTTGTAATCATAGCAAAGTCACAGGTTCACTCACATGCTACAACTCAAATGGAGAAAAGGAAGTCTAGTTTTTTTCCCTCTCAATAGTTGTTACCAACTCCCTTTTGAGCTCTTTCTCCACTGAATAGTGGGTAGGTTTGGTTAGTGAGTAGGTTTGTGGGAGGAAAAGGTTGGGATTTTATATAGTCCAATTTAAAGTAGTCCAAACTTCATCTGATTAATGGATTTGAGCAATCACTTTAGACAACTCAGTTCGCTTGGAACATATAGTGAGGTATATGGCTCTCCTGGTCTTGACAGTTCTTCTGGAAGTTTTCTAGTTCCATATTCCCCTCACCTGTGATCTCTTAGTTCTGATTCCAGGCATCTGCCCCTTCCCTGGCATTCTCAAAGCTTCCAAGTCTCCCAACCGGACAAATTGGAACCAAAAATGCTGCCTTAGGTGCTGGGACAGGGAACAAGGAAATTGTTAATCAATTTCCTTGAAAAAAATAAATACAGGCCTGGCACGGTGGCTCACGCCTGTAATCCCCAGCACTTTCGGAGGCCGAGGTGGGTGGATTCGAGACCATCCTGGCCAACATGGTGAAACCCTGTCTCTACTAAAAATACAAAAATTAGCTGGGTGCGGTTGTGTGTGCCTGTAATCCCAGCTACTCGGGAGGCTGAGGCAGGAGAATCGCTTGTACCTGGGAGACAGAGGTTGCAGTGAGCTGAGATCAAGCCTCTGCACTCCACTGGGTGACAGAGCGAGACTCTGTCTCAAAAAAAAAAAAAAAAAAAAAGTACAGATAGGGTCTCACTATGTTGCCCAGGCTGGTCTTGAACTCCTTGGCTCAATCCTCCCACCTCAGTCTATGAAAGTGCTGGGATTATAGGTATGAGCCACTGCACCTGGTTTCAACCTCCTTAAACTGTATTTTTCCTCCTCTCTCCTCTGCCTTCTTCTCATCGAGCACTAGGACTAAAATTTTCCGTCCTTCTCCCTTTCCCTGAAATTGTAATAAACAGATGTTGAGAGAAAGAAAAAAGTTTAATAAGGAAATATATATAGGAAGATAGCTCCTAAATATTATGCCCATTTTATAATGCAAAGAGGAAAAACACAAAATGTAAAATGCATATACACTATCAATAGAAATTGTGTATATAGAAAAGTCTAAAAATGTTTATTTTTTCTCTAAAAAAATTTAACTGACATACAATTGTACATATTGATGGGGTACAGTGTGGTATTTCAATACATATATACATTGTGTAATGATCAAATCAGGGTAATTAGCATTCCCATCATCTCATTTATCCTTTCTTTGTAGTAAGAACATTCAAAATCCTCTCTTCCAGCTATTTTGAAATATACATAAACTACAGTCATCCTACTGTGCAGTAGGACACCAGAATTTATTCCACCTACCTAATTGTAACTTTGTACCCATTGACCAATCTCTCTCCATGATACCCTGCTCCCTCCCCTCCCCAGTCTCTGGTAACTACTGTTCTATTTTGTGTTTCTATGAGATCAGCTTTTTAAATTCCACATGAGTGAGAGCTTGCAGTATTTGTCTGTGTCTGGCTTATTTCACTTAATATAATGTCTTCTGGGTTCATCCATGTTGTGGCAAATAACAGGATTTCATCCTTTTAATGACTTAATAGTATTCTATTATACATAGTATATATTATATATAATTATATATAAATTATATAGTTATATATTATATATTAGAGTTATATGTAATTTTATAATTGTATATGTAATACATATGTATCACACTTTATTGATGAACACAGGTTGACTCCAAATCTTGGGTATTATGAATACTGCTGCAATATACATGGGAGTGCAGATATCTCTTTGATATACTGATTTCATTTTCTTTGGCTAGATATCCAGTAGTGGGATTGCTCGATCATATGGTAGTCCTATTTTTAATGTTTTTAGGAACCTACAGACGGTTTTCCATAATGACTGTACTAATTTATATTCCCACCAACAGGATATAAGGGTTCCCTTTTCTCTACATCCTCGATAACACTTGTTGTCTTTTGGATTTTTGATAATAGCCATTCTAACTGAAATAAGGTGACATTTTATTGTGGTTTAAACTTTATTAGCAACATGCTATTACAGAGTTGTTTTTCAGCAACTACAACTCAGAACTTGACTTGAGAAATAAATCTATGTTTTGTAATCCTTCAGTCCTTCTGAGACCACTGCCTAAGAAATAGTAAGCCAACTAAAAGGCAAAACGCGGGGTAAATGCTGAAAGCACACTTCTTCCAACTCAGATGGAAGACACCTGCAAAAATATGTTATGTATTTTCACTTGTCATGATATTAAAATTAAAATAGTAGAAAGACGTAGTTACTATTAATGTTGATAAGCCCAAGAAGCAAGATACTATGTTTTTGCTTTCTTTTGTAGGTTGCCAGATCATTCTGAAAATCAAGCATACAAAACTAGTGTTAAAAAGTTCCAAAATCAACAAAATAACAAGGTAAAATCATGCTTTCTTTTATAAGTTGGTTGTAATTACTAAACTTGACTTTTGAAGGAAATTAAAAACATTTCTGTCCCTCTTGTTTTTAAATAGAAATAAGCAAGATACTTTTTAATTTACTGTTTTAAGGGGAGGATATTTTCTAGTGCAAAAGGATATTTCTAGTGCAAGGGGATATTTTCTAGAGTCAGAAGGCTGGGACTAACCGAAATGTGTAGATAAAACAACAGAATAACAAAACCAATCCAAGTATTTTATAATATTCCCAACCTTTTCTTATAAAAATATACATATAATTTATCAAGTATATTTTAAGGTTGAAATCTTTACAATAATAACATATTCCTGGCATTGAATAATTTTATATACTTTCAATTTCAAATAATAATCAGCTAAAGGAAAAATATGTAGAATATATGAAGAAACAAGATTTGTGAACAATGAGTAACTTAAAAAAATTCGTAAAAGTTTATCTTCAGATATTTTTCAGTGTCCTAGATGTCTCTTTTAAAATATTCACTTAATCAACTTATTTTACTAAAATAATTTTATTTTACAAAGGAAAATAACTTGTCTATAAGCAATTTATATATAGTTGACATCGTTTTTTAAAATAACTTTGGGGAAAAAAACCTTGGACAATCTTTAGCCTAAAACTACCCATTTTCAAAAATTATAGTCTTTGATAGAAACAATTGGTGATAATCAGCCAATGTCTATCTAAAGTCTACAGCGCTGGATAAAAACAAATGCCTCAAAGTTTGCACCTACAAAAGTTATCACAGTCAATATATGATCAAGGATACTGCGGTAATCACACCAAATGCTAATAATAATTTTATGTATCCAAGTGCACACTGGGAATGTGTGCCACTTTAGTTTCCTGAAACAAAGAAAATTGGAGAAACAAAAAAAGTTTAGACTAGGGCCATAAGATGACAATAGGACACAGGATCTGATATTGACAAAACGTCCAACTAAATCCTGAAGTACCAGATAGAATTATGGATCACATTTCAAATAAATAAAAGGAAGTGATAATTTTCACAGTAGGAAGTAAACTTGAAGAACTACATTTTACTTCAAGGCCGGAACAAGTATCAGTGCTGATTATTCCTGGCTACGTGGATTTCTGTGTTGACGGACATTCAGAGGACACATGAGTTCCCTGAGGAAGCATGCTGTAATACATTAACGGTGTCTACTATGGTTGAATAGCAATATGGTGACTCATTCACAGACTATCTGCCACTCCTGCTACATGAGATGGGTCAGCCTGAGAATCTAAATACGCTTAAGAGGGCATGGAGTACATTTCTAGTCAGTTATAAAGTTAAGAATATTTAGAGGCCATCTTCAACATTTCAAAGAAGATGTCATAAATGGCAAGCACGGGCCGGGCGCGGTGGCTCACGCCTGTAATCCCAGCACTTTGGGAGGCCGAGGCGGGTGGATCACGAGGTCAGGAGATCGAGACCATCCTGGCTAACACGGTGAAACCCCGTCTCTACTAAAAATACAAAAAAAATTAGCCAGGCGTGGCGGCAGGCGCCTGTAGTCCCAGCTACTTGGGAGGCTGAAGCAGGAGAATGGCGTGAACCCTGGAGGCGGAGCTTGCAGTGAGCCGAGATCGCGCCACTGCACTCCAGCCTGGGCTACAGAGCGAGACTCTGTCTCAAAAAAAAAAAATAATAATAAAATAAATGGCAAGCACATCCTCTTATCTACTAGTGGCAGTAATATTGGAATGAACCATTGGTTTGACCTTGGGTGGCATTTCTTAAGTTCTTAAAACTATTTCTCTTTCAGGTAATCAGTAAAAGAAATTCTGAATTACTGACCATAGAATATGAAGAATTTAACCATCAAGATTGGGAAGGAAATTAAAAACTGAAAATGTACAATTATAATTTAGGCTATCTCAAGAGATTTGCTTTCTCAAGGAAAATGGGAGGCTGGCATATTCACTGGTCATCAAAATCCAGGCATACAGTCAACACTGACTATCAGCACACACCATATTTCAAGTATAGAAGAGTCATATACTTGACAACCAGTAAATTCTGAAGAAAAAGACACATATTAAAACCCCAAATGCAATCAGTGAAATACATTTTTACTAGTCTTGGACGATAGTCAAAGTGATCGTAAACCAGGTTTGCTTCCAGCTTCCCTGAAAATTTTACTCACAGATCATTTGCAACAAGCACAGCTTACTTATTGTTTAGGGACTGAACAATTCATTGGGAAGCAAACTCTTTATACGCTAGAATGTACATTTAAAAGAGGACTACCTATGCAGGGAGATGCAGGTCTCTCTAAATGCATGAATGTATGTAGTGTGTAGGCACTGTAGTGAGTGTATATATGCTCCACACGACAATGTCTGATAAACACAAACCTCAGTATGCAGTTATTAGGCACACTAGTTTTATACGCAACTACTGCTTACATAGTAGACTGTTTTGTTGCCAATAATCTTTGAATTGTTCTTTAAAAGAAACTGAGGTTCAGATATACATACCATGGAAAATCTTACTTTTCTTGTTACTACACAAAGCTATTTTTAAAGAAGATGGTATATTGGGAGAAGGGTGAAGTTGTACTATATGACATAATCAATTCCTGTCTTCTACCACAGATTAACAATGTCTTCCTATAATGACCAGAATACTTCCTCATACCAGTTTTGGTGTGTGTATACCTAGACTGGCATCAATGTAATCCAATTCAGTCCATTTTTAATGAGCTGCTTAATAAAAAATGAATGTCTGTATCTCTTTCAAATGTTCTAATATCAGATATATTTGCAAAACCTTAATTTCAATAAAGTAAAAGCGCTATACTCATAGGTTTTTAATGAGCCTATGTTTTAGTATTCTCTAGATTTGCTTTATGTATTCAATAAATGATTTTAAGCATGAAAATTTTAATGCTGCCAAAAGACAACAGAGTAGCAAATACAAAAAGCAACATTTAATGGTAAGCTTCAAAAATAAAAACAGGCCAAGCACAGTGGCTCATGCCTATAATCTCAGCACTTTGGGAGGCCAAGGCAGGTCTATCACTTGAGGTCAAGAGTTTGAGATCAGCCTGGGCAACATGGTGAAACCCCCGTCTCTACTAAAAATACAAAAATTAGCTGGGTGTGGTAGCATGTGACTGTAGTCCCAGTTACTCGGGATGCTGAGGCAGGAGAATCACTTGAACCCAGGAGGTGGAGGTTGCAGTGAGCCAAGATCACACCACTGCACTCCAGCCTGGGCAACAGAGTGAGACTGTGTCTCAAACAGACACACACACACACACACACACCACACACACATAAAAACAAAATGTTCTCAATAATGGAGACAATTTTTTGGGAAGTGGTAGTGCCCCATAAGGGTTACAAACCCTCACAAACACCTAGCTTTCATCACCATTCCCATACCAATCCTGTCTTCCACCACAGACGAACAATGTCGTCCTATAATAACTTCATTGACTACTTCCTCACCCTAACTTTGGTGTGTGCGTACCAAAGTGAAGATCTATAATGTGAGACAAGGACTTCAAGGTGAAATATGATGACAAGGTGCCACAGAACAAAGAATGGTGGCAAGAGTTGGTGGCAAGAGGTGTACCTACCCACTTCCATATCCCTGGAACTTCACAGAGGAAAACAAATGATGGAAGCATGATAGGCTGACCAAAAGTACATGAAAACATTTCATCAGGAGAAAAAAGGATCTATCACTATCACTCCTGTATAATGTATTCCTCATTCCCTATACTGCTTGTGTTCTAACTAGTATAGGAAATGTAGTTTTCTATGGAGAAAGATAAGTAGGTAAAAGCCCTATATTCTGTGGGGAGGGTCCCATTTTGTGGTAAGTGTCTCTCACTCTTTGGATCACCCCTCGTTTGAGTTGGTCTTTTCCAACCAGCCAGGGAAGAGCTGATGAGGTGAGACAGCCAAAGTCTCCTTCCACTCTCAGAGGACCCACTAGGATCATGACAGGTTCTTGACACAGGGAATGGACCAGCTATATTCAAGGCCTTAGGGAGAAGGAGCCTTCTTTGGGTCCCCACTTTTTACATCCTGTGCCTTCTCACAGATTAGTAAGGGTCTGGAGAAAGGCAGCCAAAATTTGGTGTGTCTCTAATCTCAGCAAAATAAGTAGCTGTCACTCACACAGAGTCCTGCCTGTTTCCTGGATGGAGATCACATAGGAAATTTGGGGCCAATGTTCAAAGAAGTTTCAATCGCCTTGAGTTCCTTGCTTCTTCCTGCAGCCACCTAACACAGTGCTTCCAGCCCTGGCAACTGGATCAAGCTTCAGGAGCCCAGAATTCTCCAACTTATTCCATCTGAAACATGGCAATAAGTGCACCATTTACAACCTGTTCATGACACCTTGTAACTGTATTGAAAGCACAAGATGCAAGTGGAAATTCTACACAGGGAGCATTTATTTATTTGTATTTCCAGTACATCAGTTTTTAGAGAAAGCATTAGATATACACTTTTAATGAAATGAGGAAACACTGACAGTTTGACTAGATGAATTTTCATAAGTAAAAAGAAAACAACCAACTTATAAACCTGTGATTTAAAGGTAAGCTGCTACTTGGTACAAATCAGGATTAAATGTGTAGATATGGACATAGAGAGTAGAGTAACTGACACTGGAGACTCCATAGAGTGGGAGGGGGAGAAAAGCTTTAGGGATGAAAAATTACCTATTGGGCACAATGTATGCTTATCTGAGTGTTAGGTACACTAAAAGCCCAGATTTTACCACTGTGCAATATACCCATGTAACAAAACTGCACTGGTACCCCCTAAATCTTTTTTTTTTTTTTTTTTGAGATGGACTTTCGCTCTTGTCACCCAGGCTGGAGTGCAATGGCGCCATCTCGGCTCACTGCAACATCTGCCTCCCACATTCAAGGGCTTCTCCTGCCTCAGTCTCCCGAGTAGTTGGGATTACAAGTACCCACTACCACACCTGGCTAATGTTTTGTATTTTTAGTAGAGACGGGGTGAAACAGGCTGGTCTCGAAGTCCTGACCTCATGATCCACCTGCCTCGGCCTTCACCCAGGCTGGAGTGCAATGGCGCCATCTCGGCTCACTGCAACATCTGCCTCCCACATTCAAGGGCTTCTCCTGCCTCAGTCTCCCGAGTAGTTGGGATTACAAGTACCCACTACCACACCTGGCTAATGTTTTGTATTTTTAGTAGAGACGGGGTTAAACAGGCTGGTCTCGAAGTCCTGACCTCGTGATCCACCCGCCTCGGCCTTCCAAAGTGCTGGGATTACAGGTGTGAGCCACCACGCCCGGCCCTAAATCTATTTTTAAAAAAAACGAATTGGCCGGGCGCGGTGGCTCAAGCCTGTAATCCCAGCACTTTGGGAGGCTGAGACGGGCGGATCACGAGGTCAGGAGATCGAGACCATCCTGGCTAACACGGTGAAACCCCGTCTCTACTAAAAATACAAAAAACGAGCCGGGCGAGGTGACGGGCGCCTGTAGTCCCAGCTACTCGGGAGGCTGAGGCAGGAGAATGGCGGGAACCCGGGAGGCGGAGCTTGCAGTGAGCTGAGATGCGGCCACTGCACTCCAGCCTGGGTGACAGAGCCAGACTCTGTCTCAAAAAAAAAAAAAAAAAAACGAATTAGTATTGAAGATTCTCTTTTGAATGTGTATTAATTATTCCTGATTATCTCTTTAAAAACTTCTGAGACAGCTAAGCTTGTTTCATACATTAGGTTAGCAATGGGGAAAGAATACACTGATTTGAATTGAACTAAAGCGTACTCAAAGATGCGGTCCCAGCGGAGTAGGAGCTACCTCTGCCAGTCTCTCCATCTTACCCTTCCATGAGGCTTATGAACGGAACGCCTATTTACTGCTGACCTTCTCCAGTGTGGCAGTGCCATTCCTATATGCTAAGAATGTATACACTGAGCATATCTTGATCCAAGTTTTAATAACCATAGGTTCTGATCCTATAAATTACACATTATTCATTCTGAAACTTAGTAGAGATCTACGAGTGCTCTGTGTCCTAAAATGTATCA
Organism: Theropithecus gelada; assembly: GCF_003255815.1. Lineage (NCBI taxonomy): Eukaryota > Metazoa > Chordata > Mammalia > Primates > Cercopithecidae > Theropithecus > Theropithecus gelada. The sequence goes on along the minus strand of NC_037671.1, from coordinate 74,780,728 downwards.
GGGGTTCCAAACTAGGGGTGCAGAATCTTTAGGGGCACACAACCTGTCTCTTCCACTGCTGCTCTTCTCTTTCCTTATTGTTACAACTGCTCCCCCCCACTCCAACATATTCTTATTCTCATGTTTAGATATTCTCTGTCCTTCCGTCCTTGTTAGTTTATCTTCTGGGAGAAATTTTAAAACTCTCAATACTTGTTATTATTGGTAATGATAAATAGGGAAGACCTGTCACACCTTCTCAATTTGTGGAATGTCAGAGAGGCAACCCTTTGTAAATCCACAGGGGCTACTAAAAAGTGTTTGTTTTGGTTCTTTTTATTACATATGATTGGAGCAAAGGCTTTGATATATTTTTCAGTCTAGAACTAAATTACTTGACTGCTCTGGATCTGTTACCTCTTCCATAAAAGGAGGCAGGTCTATCACTAACATGATATTAATTGGCTGACTTATTGACTCAATAAATATTTATTCTACTGATCCAAGTACTCTTAAGCTACTTCAGGTTAAAACAAAAAAAACAAAAAAAAAAAAAAACAAAAAAACAATGATCTTCATGTTTGGATACCCTGAGAACTATAGTAATAACTTGTGAATGAAAATGTCTTTTAAAAAATATCTAATTAATAAAGCTCTACAAACAATACCATTATTCTTGCCTGTGGATTGCTATTCTCTAAGTGTTCACAACCACCACTGATTTTCCACTTAAGATGATCTTTCCTTGGTTGCTTGCAAAACAAAATGGTTCACAAGAATGACCTATGAAAAGTCATGACAGAAGCAGAATGAGCGTAACAATAGACTGCCTTTGTGTGGCCCTGTGCTCCTACATGCACTATTTTGTTTCTTCCTCATATTTTCACCTTTCTCTGAGAAGGTGCCATCTCCCCAACTTTACAACTAAGAAAACTCAGTATTCTCTTAACGTACGCGAATTAGAGTAACTTCCTTTTCCCAATGAGTTCCCATAACTCATAATACATATCTCAACTGTGTTACCAGAATTAGGAATTACATTATAATTGAATCAAATGTGAAAACATTCTGTCCTCTCATTTTAAATATTTTATGCATGCTGCCTTTGCAAAGCATATGCTATGGAAGGAACTGGTATTAAGAAAAGATTAGTTCTTTAGATACAGTGGTTTAAACTTCTAATTTTAAATCTCACTTAAAATGACTGATTAAAATATGAGTGAATTTACTTTTGACTTCCACAGTTTTAACCTGGCATGCATGGGCTTGACTGTGAACATGGTAAAGCAGCTGCATGAACACCATTTAGGACACCATTCCTGCTGTTTCCTTTAAAAGGCTGACAGGGTCCTAAGTTTCTCCAGCAAAGGGGCATCTCTGTGCATGTGCATCTATTGTACGTAGGTTACTGTAAGTCTATCTGCATTAGGGCAGTTGCCCTGCTGGCCAAAATTAACTCAGGAAACTGTTTTAAATAGATAAGTTCTAGGACAGCTATGTGACATGATTAGAAACATTATCGCTTAAAATTAACTATAATTGTATTAATTATTAGAGTCAAAAACTAAGCACCTATAACAATGCTTTGCTGTGATACGTTTCTTACAAATTTCTTAAAACATTAGATTCTCTCATTTAAATAAGTTTAACTCTTTAATTTTCCATCTAGTGCCTATTAATGTACCTAAAAGATTTATAAAACTATTTCTGAAAAACGTACTAAAGAGACACGTCATTAAAAACCAATTTGGCTACTAAATTTTGTTCAAGAACTTTACTCACTACTGGTTAGGAACAAACCTTATATCCTACACAAATAAAAACACCAATTAAAGGCGAGAGATGGAAGAGAGAGAATAGGTCATTTATTTCAGTAGCTACACCTTCTGTCACCAATCACAGGGACTAAATGACCCAAGGGTGGGTGAATCTATGCAGTAATACAGCCTTCAAAAGATAATCACATTTGCATTCTCAATTAATAGCACAGACACGACCATTTAACTCAAGACAATCATTTGCATGTATCATAATAAATAAACATTTCTATACTAAGACATTATGAGAGAATCAATTCTGAAGACAGTGTCTGTGGCTCACAAACACTAGTCAGCTGGGAAATACTTCTCTGAGGTAATCTTTCTAGGGAAAAAAGAAATCACTGGAATTTCATTTCAAAGGTTAGGGTCTCTAAAAACTGGAGAAAAAAGCAGTACAGAGAATAATTTTACTTTATAATTTTATTCTAAAATACAACAAAACTCCTTAGAATTATGTCAGCATAACTCCTTTATGTATTTTTGTCTTTAAATTCCTAATATGAAAGTCATAAATATTAGGCTTAAAGCTGCTGACATTTGAATCAATACTAACAGCACACAAATAAAACATTTTAAAATTATCAGTTATGTAAAACAAGCACTTACTAAATACAAGGACTTCTGAATTACAAAGCTTATGAAACAGGTCTACAGTTACCAAAACCTCAAAGGCCAAAAAAGACACTAGGAATTTCTTAAAAAGAAAGATGTAGGAAGCAGAACACTTGCTAAATCAATGAACAACTTGGACAAGATTCTTATACAAAAATCGCTATTGAGATGAAATTGAAAGAGTATTTGAATTCAGTCCAGTTAAGCCATTATGCCACCTAAAATCTATTTCCTTTCCTAATTGAAACAAAACTTATCTCAAAACTTTTAGGCATTTAAACAATCTGAATTTCCTTTATTTTTCCATGGAATATAAAAAGAATATTCTGACAGCAACACACATTTTGCTAGCAAAGAAAAGTAAATCTGTGCTGGATACTATTTAGTACCTCTTATCACAGAATACATCAAATACATTAAGGCTCTTTCTAGAATTGTAGAACTTAGAAGTGTTTCACTCAAACTAACACATTGCAAAGGAGTAAAATAATAGATTTTCCACCTTTAATGGAAATTTCCAAAAATTTCTGAAAATGTCCATAACGAAAGTACACAGCTTTTCAGACCAAAACATTAGTGCCTGGATCATTTTAAGTGGCTTAGTTATTGTAAGACTGTAAGCTCATGTTTTATTACTCCAGTTATATGGTACTGTGCCATCCTTAAAAAGTATTTTGAATATTGAAAAAAGTTCTCTTTTCCTAGAGAACAATTATGATGGATTAAGGTAGTCTTCTGGCAAAGGATGAGAAACATGAGAATGTGCCCAAGTGTAATAGTTAGAGAATAATGAGAGTTTTAGGAGTTACAGTGGGATACAGAAAAATAATTTTTAGGTCCAAAATTTGCTACCATAATTAACCTTAAACAAATTCATCAAAAGCCATGATTAATAAAATCTGTTCACTTTATAGAAGTAACTCTAACATGATTATGGAATGGTTAAATCTGGGGGCACACACCCTACCTAAGTACCATGGCAAAGGTTCCCAGCTGTAAGGCTGGTGTGCAACATCTACTTTAACAGATTCTGCAGCATGGCTGTTGCATAGGTGGGCCGAGCCTGTCTGCTCTCAATCGCATTCTGAAGGTACTGGATGCCTCCACAGCGTTCCCAGATTTCTTCAAACTGTCTTGGCAAGATCTCAGCACCACGCTTCCGAGTCAGGCCAGTCTCCTCAAGATTCAGCTCACACATCTCCATGTCGTCCTTACCTGTATCCGTGAGATATCAGAAAATTACCATCTCTCTCTTCAGGACCATTTCTTACCAATTGTATTCCTGAAATACCTATTAATTCTCATAGATCTGAAAACTTCCTAAGACTTTATTTTTCTCTAAGATGGAAATCTGCTTAACAAAATCACTAGAAACAATTAAAATTTGTCCCCCATCAAGGACCCTTTCAATTTTAATAAACACTGCTATTGATCAAATTATCAGAGTTAATAAAAATGCTACATTTCTTCAAGCCATTACAAATCAATGGATATGATAAAACACAAATGGAAAGGTTTTTAGGATACAGACAAGTTTCTATGTGCTAAGAACATAATTTAATCCAAGCAATTTCACATTTATAAATGAGTTAATCCTCAATGAACTGGAAATATGACTTAACCACAAGACTCCATCCCTCAACCCAGAAATTTAATAAATCATTATATTATACATTAGAATGTTTCAGTCAGAGAGTTTATGATCTTTTTTGTTTAATAATTTACTTTTCATGTGAATCATACACACCAGCCACAAGTAGGATGGGTGGCTTGTCAGGATGGAGTTCCATTTGCCGGGCAATCCATGGTCCATCAAAATGGGCATACCACCAGCCTTTTTTCTTATTCTGAGGGTCTTTGTACTGGTCGGCAGGGCGGATGAATGGGATGCGGAAGAAGCGTTGCTGTCGGTTCATTTCAATCTCCTGCTGCCTGGCAGGAATCTGAGCTGCTGGGTTCTGCTGAGCTATTACACAGAACAAGGAAACTTATACCAGCAGCTTAAGGGAAAAGAAAAGAGCCTTTGATCCTAAAATATACCCCCAATAATTTTTTAAAAAGAAGAAAGGTCCCTAATAGTAAATTTAAAACAAAATGCAAATATTTATTGCCTACAAATTAATAAAATTCAGAGTGTTACTTCTTAGAATTGTCTTTCCCTTAAGAAGTTTCTTAGCATTGCAAACACACACACACGCACCCCACCACCACCACCAGCAACAAACCCCTATCAGATTCCCACAAATCACTGTAACAGTAACCTAAAATAAACTCATATATCAGGAAAACAAACTACTGTTATTCACTAAATTTATATTCTTCCTCCAAAGAGTTCAAATTTGTCGAGTAACTTTTATTAGACTATTTATGATAGAACAAAGTAAACAGTAATTTCAAAAATCTGAAGGATGTAGACATTTGTCAATTTAATCACTATTTCCACAAAAAGTAGAAGTCATATAAAATTTTTTTCTTTTGCCAACAAATTTTAGGATTTAAAATGACCAAATAACACAGATATTAACAATATTTAGATAACCATATGACAAAAAAAAACCCCACCTTATAACAGTAAGCATAAACTTTCCCTTAAAGATAATTACTTACTCTGAAATCAGATTTCTTTTGGAATAAAATCCAATGAAGTAAGTGCAAAGTATGTAACATTTGATTCTCCTTGTCAATAGAAAAGAAAAATCCTTGCTTTTCTACTAGTACTGGGCATTTCATTCATATCAATCTTTCATTCCTAGCTCAATTTTCATTACTTAACAATTAGGTTTTTACTTTATCTGCAAATGTAAACATTTCCCTGGGGCAATGACTTTACATCTTTAGCAGTATAAGTTTGGTTAGCCTGTTTAATATGTTTTATACTCACAGAACTTCAAAAGTGGACCAACCATTTACAGCAGCTCAATTAAGAGTCTCACTATGAAAATCTAAGTGTGTCAAAGAAATACTGTAAAATATACATATGATATGAAGTCGAGAACAGCTACATGGCTTCTGTAAGAATTTGCAAATACTGAAAGGATGAAAATACTCTTATTCTACTTTTTATACCAAGAAATAGCAAAAGCTTTATAGCAGTTGAATTTATTTCTTTGCAAACCAGAGAAAGGAAAAAGCAGTTAGCAAAGCTAAATATGCCCATGAAGGAACGAGAGGCCTGGTTTTGTTAGTAACTTTAAAAGTTGCATCACATATTAACAGACATCTGCTTATCTATTCTTTCGCTCCTGTTTTCCCAGAGCTACTTACAGTTCAGTGTTTCTACTTTAAGTTTTTAAAACTCCCTACATTGTGGAAAATGTACTAATTCAAAAATAAGAATTTTAAAACCTTCCCTCCATCTTAAGTAGTGAATCAGAATTTAATGTCCAGTTTATGGGAAATTTACCATGATACTGATAGTCATTTATTAATTAACCTACTTTTTAATTTGAAGTAAGTCTCCTGTAAGTTAAGATACTGGATAAAATTAAGAAACTAAATATAAAGTCTTTGATAGCTTCTCTTACTAATGGGAGAACTGAAATTTTGTTGGGGAAGACTAGAAATGAATACTTATCTGGAAAAACACAAAGATACAGACAGACATTAAAAGCTTGAAACTAATATTCTAAACAACTTTCCCTCATATTCAATTGTGTAATCTTCAAATGCAGCCCTATAAATTATAAGTAGCACTTCAAAACATAAGGTCCAATCAGTTGGAAAATGAATGTGACATTATATCCAAATCATTACTGCCCAACTAATTCTATAAGAGATTTACTGTACACTAAGGTGACTAAAAGCTTTTAAATTATCAAAGAATGTGTATCATAAGAAGCTATAAATGTAACAATAATCTCCTCTATTTAAGGAGGTATCATTATTAAACCTGTATACACTATCACATTATCTATAAAACTAAAATACCTTTAGACAGAAATGCAGACACCATCAGTGTTTGAAAATACAGTGACCAAAAACCAGCACCTAAAAGTTAGTCTTTATTCTAAAAGGTCAGCTGCTATGTTAAGAGTTTTGCTACAATAAGAATTGTATACTCTCTCAGCTTAAAATGGTAGTCATTTTCTTAATGCAAGTAATTTGATAAAACATTAATTTCATTAGATTTTTTGTAATACATATACATATTGGAGTGATCCAAATAAAGCAACCTCCCCCATTTAAAATATATCTTAGTATGGATATAGCAACTTTAACACACTACAATTCCACTTAAAATTGTAGCAAAACAACGTTTAATAGAAGTTAGTACTTTGTAAAGTGTTTTAACCCATCTTCCAGTTAGCTCATGAGTTACCACCCATTGACTTACGTGAACTGTTCAAAAATGGTGCAAAATCTGTGAACAAATATTTTATGTTGAAGAAAAGATAAAAATGCCAAAACTGTTAAATGAGCAGTTTTCTAATTTATAAAAGTCTTCCCATCAATTGAGGTGGTGACTGAAAAGTAAATATCCTATCCACAAGCCAAATATTCTCAGAATTACCTAAAAGCAGGTGCTGCTTTCTGATTTTTTTAAAAGGCTATTTTGACTGATTAGGCTTAGGAAATTTCTGAAAGCAGAAGTTACATTTGATAAAATATATCCTGAAAACGACTCATAATCAAGTTCTCTGAAGGCTTAATATGTATGTGTGGGGTTGTGTTCACATAAATTCCTAAATTTGTTCATAAACCTTGATAGAACCCTTAGGAAATTTTCCTAATCTACTCTTTTGTTTTCCCAAATAATATATTACAAACAGAAACAGTAGTTGAACCGGCAAGGTGAGCCACATATTATTTGCATCTTTTTTGGGTAAAGCTAGATGAATAAGGTATCAAAGTTTGAGTCACAAATACAATAAATACGTGTATATTAATTTAAAATGTGTATGCCAAATATTACAAGAACCTCTCTTTGTTTTAAGAAGTGTGATCACTCAGATGTATTAATTTTGAAATACAATATAATGAAAGTCTGTCAAGCTAAAGGTAGTAATTATAACATTTACAGCTAAAAAGAACAGTCCATTGTCATTTTTTGCAAAACAAAGGTAATCTGTGGTCAGAACTCAGTACACAGACAGTGAACAGCTAACGTAATCATTTTGTTGTGTTCAATTCGAAGAGGAGAAACATGAAACTGGAGAAGAGAGTGGTGTCACAGTGTTTAGTGTGGCTTCCACCTGCCACTTCTTGGTTACAAGTGACCTCCCACTGCCCTTGCATAGTCCTATATTCTGACTGCCATCTCTTGAGCAATCACTGGCACTAATATTACCCTTATTAATAATAATATTGCCCTCACTCAATCTATTCTTTGCAACAACTTAGAAACGCTAAAATTCCACTATTAAATTTACTTTATTTAAACATTGCTTTTATTTACTTCGAAGGTAGTGAGGAAGCAAAATATAACCAAGAACTCATTTTTTAAGTCAACTTGGGTCCTGCATTGCTAAACTATGCTATCAACTGTTGGGAATACACCCCTTGGGGGAAAAAAAACCACAAAATATTAAATCTGTTGTCACCTTGATGTTAACCAGAATTAAGCTAATAAATTGTGCCAACTTAAACATAGTAAGTCCAATTATTGCTTTAAAGATTGAAATTACAACTCACATATCACACGTATTCTCAGTTAATGTTCAAGTTCATGCATGCTTTTACTAGGTTATATCTCTCCTGCTCTACTTTCCAATTTCAAGTATACACCTTGGCATTTTGCATAACAAAGTAACAAAATCCATGTTCAGGATCCCAATCAAAAAATCAAATCTTGATCTAGGCAAAACTGTAGTCAGAAGCAAGGTAGTATTTCTCACTTTCATATATTCACAGTATTGTAAAATAATGTTTGCAGTAAAATTCTTTTTGAAACAAAGGAATTAAGAGTGTAAATGGACAATGCATGAATCAATTCCTTCCTTTTTCCAGGCTATAACCCTATTCTGGGAGCAACAGAAAAGTACTTATACTGACATATAAAAAAGATAACAATATTGGGTATTTCAAGGAACTATTTCTAAAAACTGAGCTACATTCAATTTTAAAAATTAGAAAAAGGGGTGGGAGCAGTAGCTCATGCCTATAATCCCAGCACTTCGGGAGGCCAAGGCAGGAGGACTGCTTGAGCCCAGCAGTTTGAGACCAGCCTGGACAAAATAGCAAGACCTCATCTCTATTTATTTAAAAAATAAAAATTATAGAAAATTTAAAAATAAAAACTAACCATCATCCTATTTAGCAACTCATTTTCATATGTAAAATTCATTTCACATCTAAAGTAAAAGATGCATGGCAATCCTGACATTTTCACATTTAATCTTGTGAGTGTGTGCATGTGTGTGTGTGGGTGTGTATGTGTGAAAATTATACATGCACACCCTCTTCAATACAGACAAGAAAATTATTGTCTGAATTATAGTAAATTCAATATATCTTAACAAGAAAGAGTTTAAAGACATACTCATAAAAATAATGCTATAAAAGGCCATCAAGGCTGTATTACATTCAATGGCTCACAGTTCTACAGCAGGAGAAAATTTATATGGGACATTTTACCCAAATGTCTTAAGTACAGATACATGCATTTATATGTATATATTTTAAAACATTCAAAAGTACAGATTTGTTTTTACCATAATCAGTAACAGACTTTGGAGCACGTTGCTCTGTTTCAGTATTTCTCTTCTTGTTCTTAGATTTCCAAGCGTGGTACACCTTTAGTCTCCTATGAAATTCTTCTCTGCAAGCTGCCAGGAGCTCAATATCTATTGATTACACAGAGAAAAAAAAAATGACATGTTAATTTATTCATCTAACATAATAATATAATTATTCTGTGGCATAAGATTTTTTTATTTTTAAATTAATGATACAAAATCAAAAGTAAGCTAGTTATTCATAAAGATAAGCATTTTATAATATTGTTCAAATTTACAGATCATTTCCTTATGTCATAATATCTTATATCATTTGCTCCACAGAACTCTGAACTAAACAGGTGCATATGAAGGAATTGAATCAGAAACGTTAAACAACTTGTCGAAGCCCACAAGTCTTGACAATAGAGTAAAAAGTCACTGTGATAAAATACAAACTAGATTTATAAGCAAGACTTTTCTAATTATGTAGATATACTAAATGGAGGGAAAGAATATAGTGAGAAATTATGTACAATTATGATACTTTTGTTTCTAGTCATAGTTTTCTGAATTCATCGTTCCTACTTATAGTTTTCTGAATTCAAACACTGTGATTTAAATAACACAACTATGTGGGATCCTCTGGATATAGTATTTTACTCTAATTGTTCTGTGGGAAGAAAAATAGCCTTGAAAAGAAACACTGGATTGTTATTTGTTACTTTGCATTCATGGACGAAAGATTCAGATAATATAGATATTATATATACATATATATATTTATACACATATATTTATATATACATATATACATACACACACACCCCCATCCCAATCTATGTGTTTATCACCTATCACTATGAACATTTGCTATTATTGATCTTCTCCAAACACTTACCACAAGAAGTATTGATGGTATCACGTAGTTCTGCATATTTCCATTTACTAAGATCATATTTCTTGGTACCAGCAGCTGCTTTGGTAGCTTGTACAGCAGGACCTCTGTAATTATTATACATTTTTACATGTTTAAACCAGAAACATGAAGAAAACATTGACTAAAGAGGCAAGAAAGCATGCATAAGTTTGAAAACCGGAAACAGCTACTAGAAAAATATAATTTTTGTTTCTTTGACAGATGAGATTAAGAATGGCATACTAAAAGACAGCCAAATAAATTAAAATTTTCCAGCATGCCACTTGATAGTCATATTAGATTTTAAGTCCAAACTTTTGATTCTAATATTCTAGTTCCACAAACTTCCCCCAGACTTCAGTTTCAATGTTTTTACTAATGTATATATGAACTAAATTTAAAGTTTAAAAATATACTGACATATATTCCTCAAAATCAAAAAAGAAATCCTCAACACACTTGAAAGATCATTAAAAGCATATCGAAGTTTTGTTTATGAGCCATGAGGCTGCACAGTGCGACCACCCGGAGAGACTGCTGAAAGCTACAGACGGCCAAACTCCATTCACACACAGTGGCTCAGAATATCCCTGGGCCTCTGGATGTTTACGGAGTATATAGGTAAGTAGCCAGACCTGCAACCCACCACATTAGAGTCATTAAAGTCAGCTAAAAGAACGGATGGAATCTGGAAACTCTTACTTTTCTAGGCTTCACTGCTATAAGAACACTTAGAAAAGTCCTATAAGCAGACAAAATCCATACCCTCATAATAAGAAAACTAGTAAATTCAAGAGATTTTAGCTCATGAGGTAAATAACAGAGACTTCAAAGGGCACAAGTATTGTATTATGACCCATTTAGTAGGAACATTTGTATGAGGAAAGAGAAAAGAAATAAAATCCAAAGCACTCAATTAAATGAAATAAATTCAACTTTTTCAAAACAGGGCTACTCAGTACTTTAAGGCCTGCTTTTTTGTTTTTTTGTTGTTTGTTTAGTTTTTGTTTTGTTTTGTTTTTTTTGTTTTTTTTTGAGAAAGGGTCTGGCTCTGTCACCCAGGCTGGAGTGCAGTGGTACAATCTTGGCTCACTGCAACCTCCACCACCGGGCTCAAGCAATTCTCCTGTTACATGAGTAGCCTGCTCTACTCTCTCAGTCGCCTAAATAGCTGGGACTACAGGCACCCACCAACCAGCCGGGCTAATTTTTGTATTTTTTGTAGAGATGGGGTCTCGCCATGTTGCCCAGGCTGGTCTCAAACTCCGGAGCTCAAGTGATCTGCCCACCTCAGTCTCCCAAAGTGCTGGGATTACAGGCGTGAGCCACCACACCTGGTCTTTAAGACTTTTATGCATATAATTTGAGATCATTAATCAGAAAATACGGGAACAATTTCTTTTCTGTAATAATACACTTATTTTTCAGCAAAAGATTACACTTGCAAATAGCAGACACGCAGAATAAGCTGCAAGACTTTAAGCTCAATGTAACAAAGGAAGAGTTTAAATACATCACATTTCAAGACATGAAAATAAGGTGGCACAAAATATTAAAATAAGTATTAAAAAACAAAAGTATTGCTTCTTATATATCACACAAGGAAATTCTCCATTATCATCTACTACCTGGAAGATACTTCCTCTTAAAGAGGGTTGATCAAAATATAATACCTGAAAATAAACATGTATTTCCTCAGTCTTTTACATTTTGAAAGATAACAGCCATCCTGGCAAGCAGTGAAGACACATACTTAATTGAAAAATGATGTCTGAGAATATGTTACTTTCTTCCTGAAGTAAAGGAAATTATTTTTTCAATATTAAGCTTAACAATGAAATAAATAAGGTGCCCTCGCTTCTTTAAAAGGCCTGCATATGCTTTCTTTCTAGAGAATAAAAAATACCATTCTTCATCCTACATACTTAAAATTGTTTGACGTAGTGATTGTTAGTTACACATAAGACTAGCTAAAGAATAATGTGTGGCCATTAGTCCTTCCTGTATTTTTATGATTAAAATCTGTTTTAGCTTTGTTGCAGAATCTATACTTTTCATAAGCGGTGTAAGTGGCAATTTTCCATGTAGCTTTTTGGTCTTAATTGCTTTGCTCAAAAACGGCCAGCTGTGTATCAGCAAGGTCTCTCATTTCCTTAACAATAAATTATGCTTTTACATTTATTCAAATATTCTTTGTCTTTTGTACATCCCTAAACTACCAATCAATAAACCAAAAAAAAAAAAAAAAATCCCTTTATTTTTAAGCTGTTCTGGGACTCTTTTCTAGGAGGACAGCTGAAAATTTGTTTTGTTCTTGTTGTTTTCTTTTGAAAGAAGAAGTAAACTGACATACAGACAGTTTTATAGATTGTCAATGTATATAAGGTATTAGAATACATGTAAAATGTGTTTTGATACTTTTAAAAATTACATTAAATTCAAATGATTATTGCTTAAAATATGGTTTTAATAACACTAACTTTTCATTCCTATTAACTGAAACAAAAGTACATCTACTAAAAAGCATAGCATCCAAAGAAGTACATCAATGCAACACATTTAAAGGTTTCCCCACCTCCATTTCTGGAGTTACTAAAATAGTAAAGGGGTAATTTGCTGATTATTCAGACTTGCTATAAAGACAATCATGTAAAGAATACAACAGTAGCACACTGATTTTTTAAAATATATTAACACTATTAATTATCTTTATAACTTCAAAATTAAGAATTAACATGTTAGTGAATCATATCCATTTATAAAAGTAACGGACCAGATCCTGTTGGTGGCTCAATTTACACCAGTGGTTTTCAAACCATGTGCCATAGTGCAGAGCCCCTCAAGAGCCATGCTCTTCCTCTGCCTCCTCTTCAACGAGGCACAAATTACGGGCAGCACCACCCCAGGGAGAACTGCGAAATACTCATTTTGTCATGATGAGGGGAAGAAATCCCCTACTGAGACTAAGTTGGTGGCAGCCAGAGATAAGCAGTAGAGTTCCACTGCCAAGGGAACTGTCCCATTCAAAATGCCAATGGTATCCCCACGACTTTGAAGGAATACTGCTTTTTAACTTTTTCTTTGTTGGGTGGGGTGAGGGAGAAGTGATATTTCTTGTACAGAAATAAATATCACTTTACATAGAAAAAGCAGGCTACTCATGTAACAGGTTCTGGTCCAAATAATCAAAAGTAATTTTAAAATATGATTTTGAGGTGAACACTCATTTCCCCCAATTACACTGCACTAACCTACTCAAAAATTCTGACATTTCTTTGGCCATTTGTTCCCTACAAGAAAAATGATAACACAATATGGTTACATAAAAGGCATACTACATAAATTAATTAAAATATCTAAAAGTATAATTAAAATATATTTTTTCAATATTACTTAACAACTGTTTATAACTGTTTTACTTTGTTAATGCCTATGATATAGTTTTCAACAAATCCAGCCATAACACACAGCAATATTTTTATTTAAATCCAGTTAAAGTTATCTGAATGCCTCTCCATTTTTGCAGTAGCAACTTTTAGATAAAATCTCAGGAAAGCTTTTATGGTATTCTTTTACATACAGAATACAAATAACATGGTCTAAATCCATACAGGAAACTTGGCAAGATATAGATTCCATATGAGGATTTTTGCACCACAGTTGTTTAGTAAATATTAATTAGATAAGGCACAATGGTGGAAAACCACAAGCGGATGTATTTGACAGCGTCAGAGTTTAAAAAAAAATCTGATGTATTCAAAGCTCTAAAATTCCAAATCGAAGCATGCTCTTAAGAAAAAGAATATCAAAACAGGGACTAATGAAAGATCTGAGGCATTCTGACCTTCCAAGGATAAACATTTGCCAAAGGCAAAAAACTTACTTTGCTTTTGTTACCCAAAAGAGTGTAACTTTTCTCAAAATTTGTTTAATTCTTTAAAAGGGAATGAAGTTTCATAGTGTTCATCAACACTTCTTTAACTTATTTCCCTGCTCTTTGCTCTTTTCCTTCATAATTATTTTCTCATTCATTCTACTCATCAAACTCTAGTAACCTCAAACCCTTCCAAATCAGTAAAATCATAAGAAAAGAGGATGGGTATATTTGCTTCGAGGTGCAATTTTCTGAACGCCTGCCAAGAGCTGGGACCCTGACTAAAGGAGCAGAAGACTCCTGTATTCCTCTTTTCTCATAATGAACACTGTCTACAATTATGTACGGATGGAGGTCTAAGAAAGCACAGTCAGAGAACAAGATATCCTTCAAAGCTGACAGTGAAGGACAGCAAAAACAAAATATAACACAAATACAATCTAATAAAAATTATCTTTTGAGCAATACATTTATCAATCTCTCTTTAAGCTAGTAGTTTCTCAGAATCTTCTCACTTTCAAATGCAGCATGATTTTGATAGGTATGTTTAATTGTATTATCACTGCACCTCAAGGTTTTTGTCTCAGAAATCAAGAGCATCTGTTTTTACCATCTTTTCCTCCTAAAGCTTCCTCCATTTCTTTTCCCATGGTTAGGTTTTAAGGGAGTCCATGGACTTTCAAATCTCTTTACCACTGGGTCTGTTGATCATACAGGTGTTTTTCTGCGTGCTTTGACAGTACAATGGATGGCAGTCTCTACTGATGCATTATCCTCCTTGACCCTACATCAAGATACACCTGACCTAGACCAATACACTACAACAAATTCACCAGACAGAAATGGTTCCTGCACCCAGGCGCTTTCTTCCTTCTGATTTTACCACACTATATGCAAATACAATTTCACCTTAGACATTGACTGCAGGACTTATTTAATTCAAGCTCAAATGGTTAACTATAAAGCAGTTACGGCAATGGAGGGCAAGAGTACCCACTCAGAGGTATTTTCAAAATTTGGGGCAGTATTGTGGTAACAACGATGTGTGAGTATACTCCTGTCATCTGCTGATGTAAGGGGAAAGGAATGCCAAATGTCCTACCCAAGGAAGAACTGCTCCATGCCCCATTTAACTTTAACATGTCCGTCAGACATACAGAGGTGAAAAACACATACAAACACATATTTTACATGTAAACAAAGTTTTACATGTAAACAATGTATTTTCTGCATGCCTTTAATATTCACAGAATTTTTCTAGGGATTACACAAATACTGTGTAATTGAGAGAATATTGTACTTGGCTCTGTTCAGAACTTCACAAAGGACTGTTCACAATTTCATGGCATGTGAATGCCCAACACAACATCTCTCTATCAATTTGTATTTGTAGCTACAGCATTCATGATGATTCTATACATAAACAAAAACATCTGATCACTTATCATGTCTTCTACTGCAGTAATGCACAAGCACTTTCATATTAAATAAGTATGTTTTATTATAAATGACTATCCTTGTATTTCTACTTTATGTATATTGTTTGGACAGTTATTTACATAGGTTGCATAGTTTATTAAAAAAATTGTTATTGGGGCTGGAGTCTGATAGAGTTGAGAACCATCAACATAAATGTTAAGCTGGAGTCCTCAAAGCTATTAAAGATTTTATATATGTTCCAAAATCCTTATATGTAGTATACATAACATACATACAAAATATGTTTTATATTTTATATAACAAAATTTATACTCCAAATGTTACCTGGATTCTTTGTGGGTAGATTTTCATAAGAAAAAGATACATTAGCACCGAAGTTAGCATTACATATGTAATTTCAGATTATGAATTATTTTAGATGTAGCAGAATGAACTATCATATATACTGAAAATCAAATATTTTATTATTATTTATGCCTCCACACCTGCTTCTATAAAGAAGAAGGGGCAGTTTAAAAAAATACATAAAACAGGCCAGGTGCGGTGACCCATGCTTGTAATCCCAGTACTTTGGATCACGAGGTCAAGAGATTGAGACCATCCTGGCCAACATGGTGAAACCCCGTCTCTACTAAAAATACAAAATTAGCCAGGCATGGTGGTGTGTGCCTGTAGTCCCAGCTACTTGGGAGGCTGAGGCAAGAGAATCGCTTGAACCTGAGAGGCAGAGGTTGCAGTGAGCCAAGATCACACCACTGAACTCTAGCCTGGGCAACAAGGGCGAAACTCTGTCTCAAAAAAAAAAAAAAAGAAAACACAAAACAAAATGGGTGTTACATTATGGTTTAAGCAGACGATACAAAGAAGGAAACCAAAATCATGAGCTACTGTGATTGAGCACCAAACAAGAGCATTCAACATTTTTCCTAGACAAGAAAAAGATGAAAAAGGTTATCGTATTGTCTTTCAACAGAAGAAAATAATTTAAAATTTACTCCAATGTGAAAACTACTCCCAAAAAATATCTACAACCTATTTTTAAAAAGGTAAAGGTAAGTGACATACGGTGTCATTTTGGGTCTTGTTCCATCATTTCTGTGAAAAGAATATATTTTAGTTAATATCGTAACCAATTGTGAACTGTGAAAATCTGGATTGTGCAAATTTGTGTTTCAATTACTTTACTCATTGATTTTAAAAACTCAATTGTTTCTAATCAACACATGAGATCACTCAGAATTTTAATATTTTTTAAGAATTCATTAAAAATGATTGGAAAATAAGGCATGCAGTGAAAATTAAAGAGCCAATACATTACATCTAGATTAGAAAATTCATACATTGTGAGGTTTGTTTTTAATAGAATCTGGATATTATTTTACAATTTTAGGTAATGTGAAACCATCTCTTTGCATCAAGGATCATATGTATAACTGATTGAAATTATATTTTAGAACATATGACATACATCGAAAACAATTCTTACTTGGAAGTTACTGGATAGGAATCCAAGCTGGAAAAGTAACTTAAAATTGCTTATTGAAGCAGAATCAATCTATAATATATATATTTTTTAACACAGCATAGAACCCAACAACATCATGCTATAGATTAAGAACAGTTTACTTGGTTCTTACTCATAAATTTGTTATAGAAAAAACTCAGTGCTAACAAAGGTAAAATAAATATTCAAAAACATTTAGCTACAGCCCATGGAGTAAGATTAAACTATCAAACATGCGATATCTGTACAGAATATCATTCATAATCAAGTGCTAATGCTTGTAGTTCAGAGTATAAAATCACCACGACGTCCAGAAGGGAAGGAGCTCATGAGGACCTGAGGGTCAGAGAAAGCTTCCCGGAGAGCTGACAGAAAGGATTTGGAGGGCATTCCTCATACCATCCCTAGGTCTGAACCACAGAACTAAAACTAGCTCTTCTGCCTTTCAAGTCATAATGATTTGAATACCTCCTCTTTACTTAATATGGTCCCATTATCTAGCTAATTCTGCTTAACTTAAATTACAGGTAATTTGTTTATGTCAAACAAATTTGAATGGTCCACTCTTTCTGAGAGACTACTCAACCTGGAAGAAGTGTACCTGTCTGAAGATGGGAAGGGTCCACATATGAGCCAGTATCTTGTATACAGTATATGGAATGGCACTGGATATAGCTTGATATTTCAAGTGCATAAACATAAAGCTTGACAGTAAGTACCAATAATGACTACATTAACAAGTCCCTGAGAAATTGACTTCTGCCATAATAAAACCAACTCTGTCAACTGCAGTATTTCCTCACAGACATCAGGGATAGCAGCTGTAAAAGTTTGGTTCATTTAAGAGCCTGCCCTAGGTGGCTAGTCAGTTACACATAAAGGCTCCCAATCATGCTGACATAACACAGGTGGAAGGAATACAACAGCAGCTGAGCTGAGTCTGCATTTATAAAAGCCCTATCTGGGCTAAAATATTTTAATTATAGTGAAATCTTAAAAAGCCCAAATATTAGACTCAAACCCAAGAGCTTAATAATTATAACATCTTTTGTTCATACAGCCATATTCAGTTTATTCACAGTATAATGTATGTTAATATACAAGCAGTCCCAGAGCTCCCCAATACAATCACATACTATTTGGTTGATGCAAAAGTTATTGCAGCTTTACCCATGCCAAAAACCGCAATTACTTTCGCACCAACCTAACAGAAAAAACGTGAAGGCGACTCTATATGCCCCTTTCCTTCCCTGTCTTTTGTTTTTTTGCTAAATACTCCATTACATTGCAATTTGATCCTTTCACAAGGAAACATCGCCATCTAGTGGTTGTACTCTATATTTCGTCATAAACTGCTTTTAAGTTCTGAAAAGCATGGTTACGTGTCTATGTGCCTCTCAATATATACACAACATATATATACCTACATACAAAGGAACCTCACAAATTAGTTTTATTATAAATAATCAAAATAATTAATGCTTCTACATACTAATTTTTTTAAAAAATGATTCTATAAAAGCTTTCTGCAAATTTTAATAAGAGCTTCCAAATTCCTACACACTCCACTATAGTGAAGTGCTTAGAGATAATTCAGAAACCCTAGAAGCCAAAATATTTCAATGAATTTAAGTCTCCCTTCTTGGAAAGGGAAACTCATTTATTCTGAGGCACTGCAGAGTACATTTCTCATTTCAACTAACAGGATGTTTAACATATTAAATTTTTTTGCATTAGAAAAATCTCAACTACAAATACATTAAACTGCATTATATAACACAGTCACTTATTTCGATGCCAGTGTTTGATGACAGGTATTTAGAAATTAGGTGCCTACCTAATATACTACATTCTTAAACAATTTCAGGGTAAAAGTTAATATGTTTTCTTAACAGAGTACTCATTAGTGAAATTTTAGTCTTATTTTTCAATAGTTTATTAATTTGATGAAAAACCAATTATTTCATTCACTTGAGTATGAAAGCTGATACAAATAATTTTAACATTATTTTAGCTCAAATATACCAGGGCCTTCAGAATATGATTTTCTCCTATTCCCTTTTGCATGGAAATGAGAGGCAGAGGTAGAAAAAGCAAAGGAGAGAGCGCTATACCCCACCCAGGGGCCCCAGTACCTCCGCAGTGCCAGGTCGGCCTGGGCCTCATCACTGATGAGCTCGGCTTCACTCTGGGCAATCCTCAGGGCCAGCTCCCGGTCCCTGCGCTCCTGCTCCAGAACCGCTTGCTGCTGGGATTCCTCCTCCTTCTGTCGGGCCAGCTGTGCCTCCACTTCAGCCTGACAAGGGCAGAAAGCCATTTCACCAAGAGTTCTTCACTTGTTTACTTGATCGCTCCCCTTATTACTTAAAATAAAAGGGAAGGCATAACTGCCCCCATACAAGTTCTTTACTAAGGAATTGCTTAAGCACAGATCTCTTCAGTCTCTATTTTCTTCTTTATTATAATTAATGCTTCAAACACATCCCCATTTTGCCTCTTTCCCAAGACCAAGAGAAGGCAGAAGAACCACACTTCACAATTCTATGACTATAAATATTAGTGTCCCAAACATCATATGAGTATCTTAGGCATCCCATTAACACTAGCACCTACAGAGCAGATGTCAGGAATTTAAAGTTTGGGTTATGCTTAGGATATATTATGAAAGCCATGACAAACAGAAACTCAAATACATGAGCAATTTATTCTTAACAAGGGACTTTTTAAAAACTAGGGGTGGAGAGAGAATCTCAATCCTAATTTATTAATACCAGTATCTACAAAGTTGTATGATATTTTAAAACTTAACATTTTAAGTGAATTTTCATTTGACTCTCCGCTAGGTACAATAACAATTATTAATATTTATTGAGGTACACAGTGTTCAAAATGCTTTAACATGTATTAACTATCAAATGCTCGCAACTATTATCTATCCACATTCTACAAAGAGAAAACTGTGACCCAAGTTACTCACTATAATCTGTACAATGTCACAATTTCTGTCAGTGACTGATCCTGGATTTGAACCCACTTCCCTAGTTCCAAAGTCCATTCCCACAACCACTTCAAAAACTGGCCTTTGGTCTCTGGGATAAACTAGTAACAGCTTATCTAGCGAATCAAGATCTCATTTACACTTCCTTTGTAGGTTCCATTTTATTTTATTTTATTTTATTTATTTATTTTTGAGACAGAGTCTCACTCTGTTGCCCAGGCTGGAGTGCAGTGGTGCCATCTCGGCTCACTGCAAGCTCCGCCTCCCAGGTTCACATCATTTTCCTGCCTCAACCTCCCAATTAGGTGGGACTACAAGTGCCCGTCACCACACCCAGCTAATTTGGTTTTTTTAGTAGAGATGGGGTTTCACCACGTTAGCCAGGATGGTCTCGATCTTCTGACCTCGTGATCCGTCCGCCTGGGATTACAGGCATGAGCCACAGCGCCCGGCCTGTAGGTTTCATTTTAATAGAAATTCAATCCAGTAAGTACGTACTTGAATACGTTTTTCATCATCTTCCCTTTTCTTTCTCTCCTCTTCTTCTTGTTTTCTCTTTGCTTCCATCTCAAGTTTCCTAATAAAAAATAGAAAACTCTTCAAAAATTTAACAGAAAATAAGGAATCCTTCAGAAGACAATTTAACTATTATTTACTAATAAAGGCAACAGATTGGGAATGCAAATTAACCTCCTGGCCACATATATCAACTTATTTTGAATAAAATAAAATTTAACTCTATTGACAATAATTCTTAAATAAAACAAATGTATTGTATTCTATAACTTTTAACATCTCTAGATTAATGTGATTACAAAGCCTGGCTGTAAGGTCCTGATTAAAGATGCTTCCCCTCCCTCTCCAACTCAACAACTCATCCATTCTCTCTACCCTATCATGGCAATCTTTCAAAATGTTACCAGTTTTAAAACTGCAGAAAAGTAGGAATGTCATTTACCCAGCTTAGAAAACAATAAACAAATCAGCTTTAAAAAGAAGAAAATCCTCAGGTATAAGAGTCTAACTAAAATTCAGATTATAGTTAAAATTATTTTATGTTATCATTATTATAAAATGAGCTTATTTTCTCAATTTTCAAACTTATTACAAAATTAGTTCATTAAAATAAGAACACCGTTTTAAGAATTGTCAACTTGGCATGGTTGCTCACGCCTGTAATCCCAGCACTTTGGGAGGTCCAGGCGGGCGGATCCCCTGACGTCAGGAGTTTGAGACCAGCCTAGCCAACACAGTGAAACCCCGTCTCTAATACAAATACAAAAATTAGCCAGGCGTGGTGGTGTGTGCCTGTAGTCCCATCTACTCAGGAGGTGAGGCAGGAGAATCAATTGAACCCGAGAGGCAGAGTGCAGTAAGCCGAGATCACGCCACTGCTCTCCAGCCTGGGTGACAGAGCGAGACCCTGTCTCAAAAACAAAACAAAAAAAAGAACTGTCATTAACCACTGTGAATACCAATAATTCACTATTTAAGTCTCTTATTCAAAATAATATAAATGCCTCACATCCGCCTTTCCTCCTCTTCCTTTCTTCGACGTTTTTCATCTTCTTCACGTCTTTTTCTTTCCTTTTCCATTTCTTCTTGAATACGCCTCAGCCTTTCTGCTTCCTCTTCCTGCTGTTTTTTTTTCTGTAATGCACTGAGGAGTTGCTCTGAGCTTTTAACCAGTGCATCATATTCTTTCTGTATTTGTTCCCGTGTCATCATAGTGGACTTTAAAAAATAAAATAATAGGTACGTAAAAGCTTATTTCTTCTGTTGCACAACAATGTGAATATACTTAACAATACTGAACTATAAACTCAAAAATGGTTAAGATAAATTTTACGTTTTTATTTATTTTTTAACAATTTAAAATAAAAAACTACTCCAGTATGCAAATACAGCAAAAACTAGGTAAGATGGTAAGCAATATGTCTGTTATCTTTGCTATACTGTTTGTACATTAAATACTATTCAAAAAATCTTTTATGTTATCTCTGCACACAAGTATTAGACATCAATTAGACAGGTGTACTGTGGACAAGGTAATATATTGCAGTTAAAAATTATTTCTAGGCCGGGTATGGTGGCTCATGCCTGTAATCCCAGCCCTTTGGGAGGCCGAGGTGGGCAGATCACCTGAGGTCAGGAGTTCGAGACCAGCCTGGCCAACATAGTGAAATCCTGTCTCTAACAAAAAAAATACAAAAATTAGCCAGGCATGGTGGTACACACCTGTAGTCCCAGCTACTCGGGAGGCTGAGGCAGGAGAATTGCTTGAACCCAGGAGGCGGAGGTTACAGTGTACCAAGATCACGCCACTGCACTCCAGCCTGCACAACACAGCAAGACTCTTGTCTCAAAAAGAAAACAATATTTCTTAAGTAATGATCAGCTAATTTAGCAAGAGTTTACTACTACTTTATAACAATGTTCAAATAGTACCTAGAGAATACTTTAAAAATTACTAAATATATCCAAAATTATTAGATGATTTCGCCTTCAGAAAATGTGGGTGGGTTAATTTATAATACCACATAAACAAGGATGGCCCTTGACAGATTTATAAAATCAGCTGAGTCTATTTATAGCATTTTCATTTTCCTCCAGATCTTTTTTTCCTTTCTACCTCCAAGATTGCCATTGTTTACATAAAGTATCTGCAGAAAACATAAAATGCTCACATTAAGATATTTATTATATCCCACATACTTGCGCTGACCTATGAAACTGAGAAAAAGCATTAAAACTCTAAAATATAATTGAGGAAAAGATACAAAATGTAATTAATGAAATATGAAATATAATTAACAAACACAGAAAAGTCTTCAATTCCACTAGTAATCAAATAAATAAAAATCAAAACAAAAAAAGGGGTCCCATTTTTTTCCCACAAAATTGGAGAGGAAATTGCTATTTTCACAAAATTAAGTAAATTACATTATCGTATCTATGAAGATAATGTATTAACATGGACAAGTATATAACATAATGGTAGAGATAGAAATTGAAATGTGTATTATGATTAAGAACTACGTAAACATTTATGCATAAAATAGTGTAAGGTAAAGTAAAAACAAGTAAAATTATACTGTAAAAATAAAAGTAAAAATATGCTGTGATATACAACAGTATATTAACTGAATTTGTTAATGTGGAGGTATTAAGAGGTTTTTAGTGGTTTCTCCAATTTTTTTTTTTTTTTTTTAAGCCACGGGTCTGTCACCCAGGTTGGAGTGCAGTGGTGCAATCTCTGCTCACTGCAACCTCCACCTCCTGGGCTCAAGCAATCCTGTAACCTCAGCCACCTTGGGACCACAGGCTCATGCCACCATGCCTAACCAATTTTTTGTATTTTTGGTGGAGACAGGTTTTGGCCATGTTGACCAGGTTGGTCTCTAACTCCTGAGCTCAGGTGATCCATCTGCCTGGGCCTCCCAAAGTGCTGGGAATACAGGCACGAGCCATCACATCTGGCCTCCAAATTTGTTATAATATTATATTACTTTTATCATTTATTTATTTAATTATTTTTAGACAGAGTCTCGCTCTGTCGCCTAGGCTGGAGTGCAGTGGCACAATCTTGGCTCACTGCAACTTCTGCCTCCTGGGTTCAAGCAATTCTCCTGCCTCAGCCTCCCAAGTAGCTGCAACTACAGGCGCGTGTGACCACACCCGGCTAACTTTTGTATTTTTAGTAGAGAAGGGATTTCACCATGTTGGCCAGGCTGGTCTCAACCTCCTGACCTCAAGTAATCCACCCATCTCGGCCTCCCAAAGTTCTGGGATTACAGGCGGGAGCCACCGTGCCCTGTCACTTTTATAATGTAAAAATTAGTTTCTCAAAGTAGAAAAGCATGAAACAAATTAAATTATTTGCATTCATCCTCTCTAAGTCATGATTATGCAAGAGCTCACCAATAAAGTATGGTATTTTAGTTGCTCTTTTGTAGAAGAAACATCTGTTTTTTTTTTTAATATATGTGTTTTGTGTTTTCTTTTTGCTTCAACTTTAATTTTTTTTTTTTTTTTTGAGATGGAGTCTCACTCTGTCGCCAGGCTGGAGTGCAGTAGCATGATCTTGGCTCACTGCAATCTCTACCTCCTGGGTTCAAGCAATTCTCCTGCCTCAACCTCCCCAATAGCTGGAATTACAAGTGCACACGACCATGCCCAGCTAGTTTTTGTATTTTCAGTAGAGACAGGGTTTCACCATGTTGGCCAGGAAGGTCTTGATCTCCTGACCTCGTGATCCCAAAGTGCTGGGATTACAGGCATGAGCCACCGCGCACGGCCTTCAACTTTTATTTTAATTTCAGGGATGCATGTGCAGGATGTGCAGGTTTGTTACACAGGTGAACGTGTGCCATGGTGGGTTTGATGCACAGATCATCCCATCACCTACGTATAAAGTTGTGGGGAATATCTTTCTTAGCAACAGAACAAACGGCATAAAAATTATCTTCTTTAACTTTTTGCTATGAAATTTTTCAAACATAAAGAGTAGAGGTAATATGATGAGCATCTACTTGCCATCATTGGGTCTCAACACATTTTGTAATTTTGAAAAACTAAGGACCTTTTCTATACAATTTCAATACCAGTAACAAAATATATTAAATTATGTAAAAAGTCAAAGTCATTTGGGTTAAAATTACGTACCTTAATTTTGGCCATCAAAGCATCAATAGAAATTTCCAGATCTTTGATCTGTTTATTCATCTCCGGTTTTCCATCTTTCAACACACTGACTACCTCATTAAATTTATCAAGTCGTTTTTTTAGTGTGCCCACCTTAACCAGGCCATCAATGCTGTAAAAATAATACTTCATTAGGGCCTAATTTCATCATTTAGTACTTTTGGCAGATTTTTCATTTATAAAATGCTAAACAGGGTATTTCACTTCCGTTTTCAATATTATCTAGTATTCTCTTTTTCAGATCTTTTGTTGAAGGCTTAAAAAATCAAATATGAGTGTGAATGACACTGATGCCTGCCAACAGGATTAAAGCCTTCTACAACTTTGAGAATTCAAATCACAGAGAACCTTAAAGGAGTTATCTAAGTCTCTTTGAAAAGGTGTGATGGATCAATAGATATTCAGACTTCCAATTTTTAAGTCTAAATTAAAAATGAAAGATTCAAATAAGAAATAAAGACTAATTTATAATGGGACAATGTAATTCCTACAGATAATCTTGAAAATTTTGGTAAATATATTAGTGAGTTTTTTTTAAAAATGTCACCTTGACATTATCAAGAAACTCAAATAACTAAAATAGTCAGAATAAAAGAGCTTCTCTCAACACTTATTTCTTGTTTTATAACCTTTACACATTTTCGTATGCCACTTCAAATCCTTTTATAGAATGAGGCAAGTAATAAGGTAATAAATGAATTAACTAATTTCAAATAAATATTACAAATAGAAGACTAATATATCATCTTACGAAGAACGTGAGAAAACTCCTTGAGTATCCAAACTGCTTTTTATTATGACTTTATTATCATTTTGTATTACAGTAACTAGGTTTTGTAGAGTTCTTTTTAGGGACTATTCATCTTACCGAGGTTTGTGTCTCCTCTTGCAAAGCCACATTCGAATAGTTTTTTGCATTTTAATGCAGGCTTCAGCTCGATATTTTATTTTGTTTTTCACTATGTGTAAGAGAAAATGATAGAAAATTATTCAGTTTAAATCTAACATATATTTTTAAAAACTCATTTTCATAAAGTAATTCTCAAGAAACATGAAATCTTGTATTATATATCAGATATCAAAAACAGAAAGTTTTAACATTTTTTTGTTTGTTTTCGTTTTGACAGAGTCTCAACCCAGGCTGGAGTGCAATGGCACGATCTTGGCTCACTGCAACCTCCACCCCCCGGGTTCAAGCGATTCTCATGCCTCAGCCTCCTGAGTAGGTGGGACTACAGGCACACACCACGCCAGGCTAATTTTTGTATTTTTATTTGAGCCAGGGTTTTGCCATGTTGGCCAGGTTGGTCTCAAATTCGTGACCTCAAGTGATTCTCCCACCTCAGCCTCCCAAAGGGCTAGGATTACAGGCGTGAGCCACCATGCCCAGCCAGTTTTAACATTTCTATAATTTCTTATTCTTCTTAAAATAAAAAGATATTGAAACCACCTGCGTAAAATTTACAATGAAGGAAATTATGTAAAAGAAATCTGACCTAACCAAGCCCATCTTGCTTCTAACCTCTAAGCTGTCCTTGTTCATTCCTGGGTGTGGGCCAAACTAGTCTTAGGAAGGAATTTAGTTTATATAGTTTAACTTTGAAACAAACACGTTAATAGCCCTTTCCCAAAATAAACCCACTTCTTGCCTGGGGAACCAGTCAGCCTTTGCAGGACTAACAAATTGGCTCCAAGATTAGAAATTACTGTTTAGGAGCCACACAGCCACCTCCCCAAATTGCTCCCATATATAACATCACATTTGTAAAACCTAACATCAGTGCTTGAGATATTTTGCAGACCTTCCAATGCACCAGCTGATGCCACCCAGATAGGTAATCTGGCCCAGCCAGTTCTATGATCCCACTCAGGAACAGAAGAAAGCAAGAAAAACTCAACTTTGACCCCCTATGATTTCATCTCCAACCCAAGCCCCTGCCTACCAAATTATCCTTAAAAACTCAGATCTCCGAGTTTTCAGAGAGACTGATTTGAGTAATCATAAAACTCCAGTCTCCCATACAGCCAGCTCTACGTGAATTACTCTTTCTCTACTGCAATTCCCATCTTGATAAATCAGCTCTGTCTAGGTAGTGGGCAAGGGGAACCCACTGCGTAGTTACAATATCATGTATCTGGTTAGGCTTACATTTTAAATGCATTATTTCCTTATTATGCTACACGGCTACCTCCTAAACTGTCTTAGGCAACATACTGAATAGGTATGTCCTGAAAAAAGGATTTACCTGTCAAATGAGTGTATGAAAAGCCGTACACTACACTTCTGTTTGGAGGTTCACAATGAACACACAGAGTGAAGCCTCTGAGAATCCTACAGCAAAGAAATCTACTTAACTTCAGTTACTCAGAATTTCCTAGGATGATCTGGCCTTCAACTTTTCTTTCAGAGCTTCCTATTAACATTCCGCAAAGATCCCTGCCCGGTTACTGACTTCAGTACCACTGTAGAACACAGTCCACAAATGAATGGTGTAACAGATAATTTTATTATAATGTGTTTTCTATCATAATGCAATGTGTAAAGCTGAACGTATTAAACTACAGTAATATATTTATATTTGGAAAATGATGGGAAAAAGAGATTCTGCTTTTTTCTTTTTATATTAATAGTTCTCTTTTTATCTATGTTCACAATTGTCTAACAAAATATCTCAAAAATAATCTCTGTTTGCATGATTCTTTTTCATTAGGCCAAAATAATTTTCCTTTCCTACTAATAAGGAAAAATTTACTGAATCCTTTTCATATGCCTAGCACTATTTCAGGTACTCTGATGAGTATGAGGGGCAACTGTAAATGTAATCAAGTTACTGATTCCCACACAGTTCCCAACAATTAAAGGTTTGCCACAGATCCTTAGGCAACCCCAAAATGTTCTGTCCCTCACTTTTGTTTTGGGCCAGCTATGTAACTGCTATGACCTGGCCAAACCACACACAAAAGCAGCTTAGCCCAGTATGTCAAAGGGGTTTGAAATCCTAATCCCAAAATCCATAATCTCAAATGTTGAAATCCCAAAAGGTCAAAATTCCTCGATTAAAATCCCTAACATCTAAAATCCCCAAAATCATAATCACAGGGATCATAGAAGAATTTCAAAAAGAGCAATCTCATGAAGAAAATGAATATGAACATATTCTCCAAGAAGAACCATGTCCTAAAAGAAAAAAAGCACCTATTATTCATGGTACAAGATTTCAAAATATAGTTAATGACTGAGAAAGACAGCCAGCTCTTATGGACTATCTCCATGCAACTGTCTATAATCTATTCCTATAATACACTTTTTTGTATGTCAAACTTTCTTTTTAGTTTTGGGGTTTTTTTTTTCTTTTTCTTTTCTTTGGTTTTATTTTCACTATCTTGAATTTTAGCATTTTTTAATTATGTAGAAATTTTTAGAGTTCTAATTTGCTGTATTCATATTTTGCAAATTTAACTCCACGAAAATGCATTATCACAACATTTACTTTCTGGGTAAACATTGCGTATGTATACAAAAACACTGAAACTTCCTCAATCAGTGAACAGATGTCCTTTATCACACATCTGCACTTGTAAAAGATAAAATTTCTCAAGATCTCAGTTCTCTGGGCAACTACAAATGCAGTAGTGACTCACCATCATTTTTGACTGATCTCATCAAAAGACAGCTTGTTCATCACAGTATTTCAGATGACTGCAGTAACAAAGCTGGGTGCACAATTACCAACCACAATAATATGTGTTTATGCATTTCACCTTTTGCCCTGCTTCTTTATGAACATGGTTTGTCTGCTCCTATTATACCCATGCAACTATTGTTAGTATATGTGTTTATACTTTCAAAAACATATATGTTGTTATTTCCAATTTTATTGTGTAAAGTGGCCTATGAAGAGTCCTATCGTGTTTTTACATGTTTCTCAAATCCCCGTTTAAAAATGTAAATAAATATCTTTTAAAGAATGTTTTTATTATTTTTTACAGAATCCTAGTTTTGGGACTTTCATCTTTTGAGATTTCAACACTTAGGATTATGGTGTTCAAGACTGTGTCTTTCAGGATTATGATAGACTTCCTTTCAAAGAACAGGAATTAAGAGGGGATGGTAGGGGAAGAGACTGAAACAAAAAACTGACACACCATTTCACATGATTTTGAAAGACATTCAAATAATTCAGATTTCACCTTTTATGAAAGGAAAGTCATAAAAAGCTTCTAGTTTAGAGAGGTATCTCTAAGAAACCAGGAAAACCAGTCTGGAAGCTAATGAAATTATGCAAAAGGCGGAAAAGGACCTCACTAAGGCACTGGCAAGAAAAAGAAAGGAATGTACAGTATTTGGAGGAGGAATCAACAGGATCTGGTGACTGACAATATTTCAGGGATAAGAAAGGAAAGTCAATTACATTTGGAATTTTGGGAGTATGTGTATTGTAGATGCCATGCAGGCAGAAAGAAAAGTTCTGGTTTAAGTCTGAGAGATCAGGGGATGGTGAGGGTTGTGGGGACGAGAGAAAAGAATCAAGACAGTGAATTCCATTTTGTTAGGACACTATGAAACTGACACTCTTATAACACATTTGAATAAAGAAAATAAGTATCATACACTCAAAAAACAAAAAAAGAAAGAACATATACAAATAGGAACCTGGGACCCAGTGTGAACAAGTCTCAGTCTCTGTTGCCCAGCATCACCTCTGAGACAGCTTTACAACACTCCACAAACCATCTTTGAACAATGAAAGACCCTATAGGTGTGAAGGAAAACACCTACATTTGATGACTGAGAGTGAGCACCACTGAACTTTCTTCCAGCGACTGCATGTGAGCCAGTGATTGACTCTTTTAACCAACTCTGCTAAGTGGTCAGGGTCAGACTTCATGATCTGATCAAATTCTGCAAACTAGGAAGTGAAATAATTTAATATCAATATTAAAATATAAATGCATTTAAACACACAAAAGACATAAAATAGAATTCAAATCCAAAACCTAACTGTCGGAAAATGGTCACATGTTAATTACATAAGCCTTGGCGGAGAATACAACAAACCCAAACATACTTGGCCACATTTTGCTTCCTTTCTTTCTTCAGGAGCTTTTTTGGAGGTAAGGGAGGTTACTTAATGCTAGGCAGCATATTCAATAACAAAAGTGAGGGGGAAATGACTTTTAAATTACAGATGGCTGGCAAGAAGACTTTATTGAGAAAAGAATGAAAAAGGACTACTGTATCTCTGAATTGGCTCACCCACATTCTCACATATCCTTATGGAGCTTTTGATAAGTGCATATTAGCTATATACTACCAGGTACCACCAAAATTATTCTGTCTCTCCTAACTCCCATTACCCACCCCCAACCTGTTTTGCAGTGGCACAATCTTGGTTCGCTGCAGCCTCAACTTCCCAGGCTCAAGCAATCCTCCCACCTCAGCCTCCCAAGTAGCTGGGGTAACAGGCACGTACCACCACACCCAGCTAATTTTTGTAATTTTTTTGTAGAGATGAGGTTTTGCCATGTTGCCCAAGCTGGTCTCAAACTCCTGGAACCAAGCAATCCCACTGCTTTAGCCTCCCAAAGTGCTGGGAGTATAGGCATGAGCCACAGCGCCCAACCCCCATTTCCACTTTGAACAGAGATGAGAAATTGCTACTAAGTGACAGACAACACAAATAAAACAGCTAATAGCTTCTGAACTAATAAAATACATTATTTCCACTATATACCACAAAATTCCATAATGATTTCAATCCTTTACCAAATATCCCACTGCAATATTAAGAATGTCAAAAACCCATCAACCAATATAATGGCTTCTTATAGTCAAAATTTAAATTAAAGGTAACATAACGAGACTAAAGATATTTAAATCTTTGTCTTAAGCTTTCAATAAATATTTCTAATTTTTCTGTAGTTTAAATAAGAAAAAGTGCTTCCTCTATGAGACTATTAGTTCTCAAATAATTATTAAAGCTCTAAAACAAGACTGTCCAAGCTGCAGTCCATGGGCCACATGTGGCCCAGAACAGCTTTGAATGAGGCCCAACACAAACTCATAAACTTTCTTAAAACATTATGAGACTTTTATTGCAATTGTTCTGTTTTTTTAGCTCATCGGCTATCATCAGTGTTAGTGTATTTTATGTGAGGCCCAGGACAATTGTTCTTCTTCCAATGTGGCTCAGGGAAGCCAAAAGACTGGACATCTGTGCTCTAAAAATAAATGTGGAGTTTAGAATAAATATGTATGATTAAAGCTAAACAAATTATGAACATTATATATTATCTTCAACTTTTTTTTCTTTTCTGGGAAATGGTATGGGAAATGGCAATTCATGTTGTTAGTGACCATATGATTCAAGAATAATATAAATTATTAAACACTTTAAGATATTCACTAACCCCAACTATTTGTTTTCATGATGTTACAGCTTAAAGTAAATGTGTATTTACCTTGCCAGGTCTAAAAAATACTTTGGTTAACCCAAACTTGTAGTCATTCTCATTTAAGCCCAAAGCTTTAAACAAAGCCTGAAAAATAAAAGTTAAAAAGTTAGTCAATTATTAATAGAAAAGACAAGTTTATAGCTAAGAAATTTCAATTTGGGTGGCATTTATACCTTACAAAATAGTCTTGGATCCAATCTTGCAAGTTTATCTGGCATATACTTTTTGTACATGTTGTAGAGTTCATGAAACGAAGCTCGTGATGGGAAACCACCCTGCATCAAGTCCAAAACAGACACCATCCCTAGATTCATGAACAAACACAAAGCACCGTCAATCACTGTTCGAGGTCCAAAGTAACTTGTGATTGATCAATTTTATAAGTTATTATTTAGAAATGGACAATTTATGAGAATTACCAGCAATTAAATATTATATAGGAAATATATTTATACTCATTATGTCCCAACTTATCCACCACCTAAAACTACTGTAGTCAAATTTCCCCTAAACCCAGTAAGACTCTTTTCTAGAGGCAAATTATTGGTCTCTAGACAGATTTAACTGGGCACAGTGGCTCATGCCTATAATCCCAGCACTTTGGGAGGCCATGCCAGGCAAACTGCTCGAGCCCAAGAGTTAGAGACTAGCCTGGGAAACATGGCCAAACCCCATCTCTACAAAAAAAGAAAAAAATAGAAAAATTAGCCAGGCATGGTGGTGCGTGCCTGTAGTCTCAGCTACTCAGGGCGCTGAGACAGGAGGATCTGAGCCAAAGGAGGTGGATGCTGCAGTGAGCCTTGCAGGACACTGTATTCTAGCCTGGGTGACAAAGTGAGACACTGTATCAAAACAAAACTAAGGAAAGATCAAGTCTAGTTTGTATCTTTTTTTCTGTTAGAAGACTCTGTGTCACAAACGCAGTATATAAGGCAAAGCCCTGCATTAAACCACTTTCAAAGGCCTGAAGTTAATTTTAGAACAAAATTCCTGAAACAATCTCCAAAAAGTAGACACATTCCCAAGTTATCACCAGTGCATAAGGCAAACGGAAAAGAAAGAAGCGCTCACTGTTTCACTATAAAGACTGCCTTTCACTCACCTGTCAAAGCAACTAGACTACTGGGATGATTAATCTATTGGATAAATACCTATTTTCAGTATAATTCTAGTAAGTGGTTAATCTGAATTCGCAGTCAATGCGAGATTTTCAGGTCAGAAAGAGTGTAAAATAGGCAGGGAAAGGCTGAACAGCTATAAGTGATGCCAAGACTTTTATTTACAAGACCTAGATTTCAGTCTCTGGGACTATTCAAATCAATGGAGAAAATCAGATTATTCAAAAAACAGTATTATAACAAACGGCAAGCCATGTGGAAAACAAAAACAACATTAGATCCTTGTCTCACTTCTTACACCAAAATAAATTACTGCTGGCCAAAAATTTAAATTAAAACAAACTCCAAGGCTTTTTAAACCAGTTAATTTTTATTTTAAAGTAATCTCACAGGAAAGATGGCCTTTCCAGGCAGTCAGATTGAATTTTAACCCATTTGACTGGCAAAGTTATAAGATATCAATTAGTACTCAGAGCTGATGACAGTGTAGGAAAACACACAGACGCATTCTTAGTAGCAAAGTAAGCCAGTGTAACAATTTTGGATGGCAATTTGGAAATATCCCTTTGGCTCAGTAAATCTATTCTATGATTTTTCACACTTGTGGGCAAAGATATGCATGTGGACAATGTCCAGATGTCCTCTGGGTCATTGTTGGCAACAGAAAAAAAATCAGAAAAAAACTAAAATATCAATTGATTATGTTACAACCATATGATGGGATGTGAAATATTGATTTAAAAGAATAGAGCAGAGCTTAATCTAACCAGTGTAAAAAAATATATCCAAGATGTAGAGTTAAGTGGTCACCCCTAAGAGCTGAGCTTTTTTGTTACTTATATTATTCTGTACTATTTAATTTGTTACTGTGAATTTTCAACATTAATGAAACACATACAAGAAATCATTCCTATGGGGAAAAAAAAAAAAAAAAATCTCCAAAACTAGATTTAGCTCTAGGCTTTGCCTGGAGAAAGAAAAGTAAAGTTTGGTTAGTATCATCACAGTTTTTGGCCATTTGTATCAAATAAACAAGTACCTTTGGAAATGTACGCATCTAAGTCTCCTGGCTTGCCCTGTAGCCACAAACTATAAACTGGCTCACAGTTCATTAAGAATTTCATGGTGCTTAACAAATTACCAAGCCTACAACTGCTTTCTCAGCACTTGAAACTAGTTTACTCTTAAGATGTTTTGAAGCTTAATTTTTTTTTAACCACTAAGGCGAATACTCTGCCTTCTAAACATTTCCATGAACTGGCTTTTACTCTTGGAGTTTGGTGAGTGGCTTCTTGGTGCAGAGCTGGCACCCCTCTTTGCTACAAGACAGGCAGCACAGCCCCAAGGTTACAGAAGAAGGAAACTTGACTTCTCTCAACCTCCCCTACTTTGCCCTGATGTTTGCCAATCAGAAGATAGTAATTTTAGGCCGGGCATGGTGGTTCATGCCTGCAATCCCAGCACCTCAGGAGGCCGAGGCGGACAGATCACTCGAGGTCAGGAGTTCGACACCAGCCTGGCCAACATGGTGAAACTCAGTCTCTGCTAAAAATACAAGAACTAGTCGTGCGTGGTGGTGGGCGCCTGTAATCCCACCTACTCAGGAGGCTGAGGCAGGAGAATCACTTGAACCTGGGTGGCAGAGGTTGCAGTGAGCCAAGACTGTACCACTGCACTCCAGCCCGGGTGACAGAGACTCTGTCTCAAAAAAAAAAAAAAAAGTAATAGTAATTTTAGTAAAAGGTGCCTTAAATTTATTAATTCTCTTTAAAATGAAAAAAAAAATGAAAATGGAAAGTTAAAATACAATCCAAATCTTAAATATCTTTATTTTAGAAAGCTTAATAAATATTTTTATTTCTACAACTTATTGATAATTTTTGCATATTCTCATCACCTAGCTACATGAGTGGAACAAATTCTATATCATTATTACTATTACAATATCTATTATTGGTACTTAAAAAAATTAAAGTATAATGAATTGATATTATCTGTTAAAGTGCCAACATGTCTTAAGATGTTGAAATACACTGCTTATTGAAAGAGGAATCCTAGCTAAAGGATTCATCAGTAGTCCACACTCTCTCCGCTAATCTAATAGCATATACAGCTAAACCTAAACAAGTGCAACTTGCCAGGACACTAGGTGTTCACTTAGGAAATAAAGAGGAATCCAAATGGGAAAAAAAATCGACTTGAAGAAAATATTACAAAAACACATCTCTACTTTATGGAAGAACACAAGAGACATGAATTACTTAATTTTCCAGTATTTGTTAGAATTAGTCACAAATAAATCTTCATATTTTCTACACTGTTCATTCCATTCAACAAATATATACTGAGTCTAGTATATGCCAGGGAAGTAGAAATGTATGTGTAAGCCAAAACAGATGCAGTTCCTGCCCTCATGGGGCTTATGGATTAAAGGAGGGGACAAATAAATAATTATACAAGTATGTACAAAATTTGTAACTACAACTGTGAAATAAAGGCACTTGAGCTCAGCACCCCAAACTCAGGCTCCCCTCCAAGTCAGGAATATCAAGAAAAGCTCTCATAGGAAGTGATGACACAGCTGAGATGTGAAAGATAAAGGAAACGGCGTGGCAAGAACATCCCAAACAAAGGAGGCAGCATGTGCACAGGCCCTGTGCTGGGAAGAAATATTTAGGGAACTAAAATGAAAGTCAGGGTGATTTGAGGACAGAGGGGAGAGAGTGAGTGGAAAGAAATGAAGCTAGGGACACAAGGGCCAGGCTCTATGGGACCTCTTCACCCTAATACTAATCTGAAGCCATCAGAGCATTTTAAGCAATAAAAGGACATGATGATTAGAGATGAGCTGTGGAGTGATAATTCTGGATGTATGTGAAAAACAGAATGAAGAGATAGGAGAACACTTAGGAAGCTACACCAAAAATCCAGGTAAGAGATGGTGACAGCTTGGATTAGAGACTATCAGGACTCACTGTTTAGGAGGTTACATCAGCAGGACTGGGGAGCCTACCTAAGGGAATATACATCTGTGCTGTTCAACTTGGCAGTCACTAGCCACATGCTCTATAGTGACACTAGCCACATGACTACTTACATTTAAATCTTTTAAAATCAAAATTAAGGCCAGGCATGGTGGCTCACACCTATAATCCCATCGCTTTGGGAGGCTGAGGGAGGAAGATCACTTGAGCCCAGGAGCTTGAGACCAGCCTGGGCAACACAGTGAGATCCTGTCCCTACAAAAAAAATTTTTTTTAATTAGCTGGACATGGTGGCACATGCCTCTAGTTCCAGCTACTTGAGAGGCTGAAGCAGGAAGATCACTTGAGCCCAGGAGGTTGAGGCTGCAGTGAGCCATAATTGTGTCACTGCACTCCGGCTTGGGTAACAGAGTAAACCCTGCCCCTCCCAACCAAAAAAAAATTAAAATTAAACAAAATTTAAAATTTAGTAACTAACTCATTCCTAGCCACATTTCAAGTACTTAGGAGTCAAATGTGTCTCATGGCTACTAAATTGACAGATATGGAATATTTCCATCATTATGTAAAGGTCTTCTGGACAGTACTGACATAGAATGAGAAGAAAAACAGGTCTAACTTAAATCCTAAAAGATGGTAACAAATATCCAGGTAGAAGAAAATGGGCCTGCAGGGGAATCAAGAATGGTCAGAGAATTCAAAAGAAAAGCATGGGCATAGGCCATGTCAGGAACCAAGAAAGAGTCAAATGTGGCTATGAAGTCCACTAAAATAAGGACTGCAAAAGGGACATTTGCTTCAGAACAAGGCAATCACTGGTGACCTCATCAAGGTGGGAGCTAAATTATCCCGGGGTTAAAGAGTAAGTGGAACGCATGAAGCTGAAAAAGCAAGAATAACCTATTCTTGGAGAGAAAAAAAAAACAGTAAGGAGGAGGAGGTAGCTGTAAGGGAATGTGGCTCAGAGATGAGATTTCAGCATGTTTAAAGGGTAATGGGAAAGATCCATCTGAAAGGGAATAGTATGACAAACATAAACAATGCTGAAGATTCATGAAAAAGTAGGAAGAGATGGCTTTCAAGGAACTATAAGCCTCAACCAGGAAGAGAGGCAACCCCTACTTTCTTAACAGGAGGGACGGTAAAGTGGTAGGCAGAAGTGCTTGGTGGCAGACAAGAGAAGCTTTAGGATATTTAGTGAAGGAGGTAAGCCCATCTGCTAGCAGATGCGCAGAGATCTGAGGAAAGCAGGATGGGTCTGACCAATCTCTGATGAGAAACAGAACATGCTGACCAGGAAAACTTGGCAGGACAGGTTTGAGAGCCCTTTAAAGATCAGTGATGATGAATTTAACTGATGCCATCCTGTCTTGTCTATCAACCCTATGCAGATAAGAAGAAAAAACAGAATTAGATTCATCAATAGCTATGGTTTTGTGAGAAAGGTCAAGGGTAGATCCAGATTTGTGAGGCGGGGGCTGAAGCTTACACAGCTGGGGAGAGGCCTTTAGGGAAGCAGAAAATCACATGCAGGGCTTTGGAAGGGGTTTATTTAAATGAAGGACCCTGAAGCTTAAGTAACCTTAGCTTCATAGTAAATCTACCTCTCAAAGCAGCAAAATAAGGAGTCAGAGAAGAAGAAAGTGTAAGAAGTATCAGGAAGCTGAGCTGGACCAAAAGGTAAAGAAGAAAGAAGGTTGATACCTTGGGAAAAATTAGGGGTAGTGTTGGTGAGGAGGGAGGATGGGCATGACATAAAACAAACAG
The DNA here is from genome assembly GCF_003255815.1 of Theropithecus gelada. Lineage (NCBI taxonomy): Eukaryota > Metazoa > Chordata > Mammalia > Primates > Cercopithecidae > Theropithecus > Theropithecus gelada. Next base: position 74,743,900 of record NC_037671.1, on the reverse strand, counting down.
GGCAAGCCTGGTGCCTGAGCAAGGTCAGACACGGCAGGGTGAGGGGTAGGAAGTGATAGTTTAAGCAAAGGCATGAAGTGTCACAGACACAGAGGGAATTGTGTTTTCTTTTTTTTTTTTTCAAACAAGTGGTGGAATGGGAAGAAAGGACAACAAAACCTACCTTCTGACCGTCATGTGTGGAATGAGAAATGAACTACTGCTGGATTGAGAAAGCTGCCTACTTAAGGAAGATCCAGTTTTGCTGTTAGAGAGTTTTCATAAATGTTTAATGTGAAATTGTTTATTTCACAATATACAATATCTCAATATTGCTCAAATAATTTGCCATCCATGCTTTTCTTTTCTTTTCTAAAATAGATCTTGCTATGTTGCCCAGGCTGGCCTTGAACTCAGGCTGAAACAGTCCTCTTGCCTCAGCCACCCAAGTAGCTGGGACTAAAGGTGTAGGCCACCCACATGTGGCTCTATACTTTTCTTATAATTAAAGAAAATAGATGAAAATTTTATTGCACTGTAAAATAATCAAGATAATGGTGAATCATTTGAAAATATCCAACCTATTAAACTGTATTTGAGCTACAACTACTAACACACAGTGACAGAGATTATGAAAATACCTGAACACTGAAGCTGAGACAGAATTTGAGCACCTTCAAAGTGGTGACTTGTCATCTTTAAGTTAGGTTTGATGCAACGAATGAAGCTCGCTCCCTAGGAAAATAGAGGTACTTTTTGTTACAATACATATAGCATCCTTATTTTTCTGTTTCTATTAATACCTGCAACTTTAAAAGCATAGTAACATTAACATATGAACCTGTAAAAGTAATTACTAAAGAACTCAAGGCTGGGCGCAATGGCTCATGCTTGTAATCCAGCATTTTGGGAGGCTGAGATGAGCAGATCACCTGAGGTCAGGAATTCAAGACCAGCCTGGCCAACATGGTGAAACCCCGTCTCTACTAAAAATACAAAAATTAGCCAGGCGTTGTGGTGGGCGCCCGTAATCCCAGCTACCTGGGAGGCTTAGGTAGGAGAAATGCTTGAACCCGGGAGGTGGAGGTTGCAGTGAGCTGACATCACACCACTGCACTTTAGCCTGGGTGACAGAGTGAGACTCCATCTCAAAAATACATATATAATAACTCAAAATTTTATAAGCATACTTTTTCTGATTTAAGGTTTACAATGACTTTTTGCATTATTAATGTTACAAAAATGTTACATTTTAGATTTGAATGTCAAAAACTGTAAAATGAAAAGTCTTTCACTGTAAAGTTTAACACATTTAATTGTTTAACATATTTAAACAATACAATTTGCAGGATGACGTACATGTGATCTTTTCTATATTTAAATGTATTTATGTATGCCATATTTCTGTAAGAAAATTTCCCTATGACAAAAGGAGTAAATAAAATTATGCCCCTTAAGATTTAAGCCAATGTGTAAAAGAAAACGAAACAATATTTTCAATCATTCTATTTCAAAAATACACAGTAGGTCTCTAAGTCGCACTGTTGTACATTTTAACATTTTGTTAAACAATATTTTTAAAAGCTTAAAGGCATTCATTTGGAATCAGTATCATATTATGCTGAATGAGGTAAAAAGAATACTGATTATGTATACAATGAAATGTACTGTTGACTACTGAAATAATTAGATATCCAAATAACTGTTTCTCTTCAAAGTAGCTACCCTGCAAAACGGAAGAACTATTTCAACAATGATGCCCCCTACAAACACATTTATTTATTTATTTATTTATTTTTATTTTTTTATTTTTATTTTTGAGAGCGAGTCTTGTTCTGTCATCCAGGTTGGAGTGCACTGGCGCGATCTTGGCTCACTGCAACCTCTGCCTCCTGGGTTCAAGTGATTCTTCTGCCTCAGCCTCCTAAGTAGCTAGGATTACAAGTGTGCCCCACCATGCCCAGCTAATTTTTGTATTTTTTAGCAGAGACGAGGGTTCACCATATTGGCCAGGCTGGTCTCAAACTCCTGACCTCAAGTGATCCACCCGCCTCAGACTTCCCAAAGTGCTGGGGATTATAAATGTAAGCCATGGCACCCAGCCCACAAACACTTTTAGAACACGTTTTAGAAATCCTTTTTTTCTATAAATCACAAAGTAATCTCATAATTTTAGAGCAGCACCCTATCTAAGAAATAAAAATAAAATACTCTCTTCATCAGTCTTGGATTTTAAAGATACATGGCCTTAAGAGATAGATATTTGCAGCCAAAGAGGATATTAAAAAGATTTTTAATGGTTCCAAAAATAAATCTGACAGTAAGTTAAGCAACAATAATACTGATATAATAAATGGCTATTCAAAACGACTATTTGAAAAAGCATACGCAAGTTCTAACCAGGTGCCGTGGCTCATGCCTGAAATGCCAGCACTTTGGGAGGTCAAGTCAGGCAGATCACTTGAGTCCAGGAGTTCAAGACCAGCCTGGCAAACATAGCGAAACCTCATATCTACAAAAAATACAAAAAATGAGCCAGGACCGGTGGTATATGTCCATAGTCCCAGCTACTTGGGAGGCTGAGGTGGGAGGACCACTTGAACCTGAGAGGTGGAGGCTGCAGTGAGTTGTGATTACACCACTGCACTCCAGCCTGGGCGAGAGAATTGAGACTTTGTCTCAAACACAAAAACAAAATTTCAAGTTCTGTGGATTTCTGTAAAAAATAAGTCTTACTTTAGAATTATGCTTCATTTATATAAACCACATATGAAATTTCTGTCTATGATGTTTTTCTCATTTTAGAAAATGGGGTGAATTACTAAAATGTATAGTTAAAAAACAGGCTTCTAATAAATTTTGCCTCTATAGCGGGGCGCAAAAATATTTTGTCCATTTTTTCCACATCAACATTGCCATGTCTGGAGAATGTTACTGTAGGAGTAATAAAATGAGATTGAATTTCATGCCTAATCTTTAATTCTAAAAAAAAAATTCTTCTCCACAATTACTACTTATTTTCACCTTCCTGAAACTGTAAGATAATCTTAATTTTCAAACAGTCAAGAATTCTATATATTTATAAAATAATCTGATTTCACATATATGACATTTCTTCAGAAAAACCTAATCGAAACAATAACCATTTTTAAAACTAATTTTTAAAAATAAGGTAATAAAGTTTAAAACGTATTTTTAATTAGTACAGGGTTACTATGCCTACTTGCATAATTACTATTAATAGTTTTAGATGACCAATAAAAAAAAAAAAACCTGTTTTTTTAACCGTACTCACAGTACTTCGAAGTTTATCCAGAAGCAAATTTAACTGTGTCTGTGAAAGAAAGGAAATCAGTTTATTATTTCAAAAAGCCAAAGTACACAGTGTCATGAGTTAATATTAGCTTTCCAGTATTGGGATAAAATAACATGCAATAACATCCAAAATCAACACATTTCAGTTTAACAACCACCTGGTACACAAATTCTTTAACAGACAGTATCATGCAAAATGACTAATGTAAAGCAAGGACAATAACTTATACAGAAGTTGTATAATTAAAAGACTGAAAATTAGCAGTCTAATTTAAAAACATACACTCATATTTGCAGATGGGATGAATGAGGAAAAAATGTACAGGCAATGAAGGAAGTAAATGAAAATACTGAGGATGCATTTAATAAGAGATCAATAGCACAGTATTTGAATGTGGCAAACTGCAGTTTGTGTCACACACATTAAGAATGAAGACATGTTTAAAATATACACTAAAAGTATATATTAGGATTGTTTTATGGAACACTTAGCGTAAACAAAATTGTCCTGCCTAGCTACAGACATCCTCTTTAATGTTTTAAAACATTTTACATTTCAGTTATTTTTAAACGCTTGGACAATTTTCTCAAAAAAAATTGACAATGAACATTACAAGTTACTACGCTTTCTTGTTTTTATAACATCGATTATAATGTGGTATGGTGCAGTGTATTAAAATCATTTATTTGCCTTACTACTCTGCAAAATAAGTTAATAACGTAAAATTTTTCTATCTGGATTTTATACTGAGATATTTATTATACTACTTACAAAAGACAAACTAATATGTTATTTTTTAAACTAATATATTATATTCATCATAGCTATAATTAATAGTAAGTATAGTTTACCGAATGTCATCTATAAGTCAGGTACTGCTCAAAGCTTTTCACAGGCGTTACTATGTTTAATCTACTTAAGGACAGAACACGACAATCCTAATTAAGGATCTCATTTTACAGGTGAAAACATCGAGATTCAAGGAAATAAATAACTTGCCTGAGATTACGGAGCTAATAATGGCAAACATGATTCCAACATCGGCCTGACACCAAATTTCATTCTCCTATGAGTGATACTATTACAGTATACATCACATATACTGAGAGGCTTAAGTTATTAAAATGGAATGGATTTATCATTGAATTACAGTAATACAGTTGTATCTCACTTATCTGGTTGACAGAGTTTTGACAACCTTAATCAATCTTAACCACCATGCCTGAGAAGTATTAAAGTGACTAATTTGTAAAGAAAGCAACTGTCACAAAGTCCAGACTCCTTCATCCACAGACTAAGCACAGTATTCTCCCCCCCCCCCACAAAAAAAGGAGATAAAATCAGAATAGAAGCATCAAAATAAACTTTAGCAGCTGAGAAGAGAGGGAAGAACGTCAACTATCAAAGAACAGTCAAGGACCATAAGGCTTAAGAGTAAAAAGCCTCAGGCAACTCATGCTTTATTTGTATTTTATTTTTATTAGAAAACATACCAATATTCGTATAATAGAATTGTTTCCATAAAAAAGGATGACTTTTTCTAAAACACTGACAGTAAAGCGTTTATGTTTCAATAACCTGAAAAAGGCACTTCCCAGTAGAAAATTTCCAGTGATGCTAGATAACTGAAGTACTGCTGTAAACGATAGCCTGTTTTGTGTTTATTGCCTTATATACTTTGATTTTAATTTAATGAGCTATTCTACTATATTTAAAATTAAGAATCTATTACTATTTTATTTCAAGGTATCTCAGAGGAAAATGTGAAATATTTTATTATTAGTATTCAGCTATAACTTTCAGAGGCTTAATGTAAAAAAAGTGTATTAAATATAAGCAATTATAAGAAGTTTCAAGGCTCAACCTAAAAGATTATGTAATACAAAGAAAAACTGTAAGAATTTATTTATATTGTCTAAAATTTCAAGTATGTTCTTATCAGCAATACTACAATAATACTAGAGTAGGAAAATAGTGAGTGACATCCGTTTCTTATAGGCAAATATACTATTTTTAAACCACCCTATCAAATGTCGATTCAGAAATAGAATATTCAAATAAGAAAAAAAGATTGTTCATTGAGAGAATCAGGAACTCATAATTAATGAATATAACTTATAACAAAATTCAAGGCTTTTTATTCAGTTACCTAAAAATGTATTATGCTTTCCCTATATTCATGTTTAAGCTTTAAAAGAAAACTTAGCTCTTATAAATATTTTATCAATTTAGTTATTTAGAGTCCATTTCAATCCAAAACAAATTTGTGGGGGGCTTATACTATCAGCACCATAACATTCTGACACTTAAATCTTTTTCCTAATTACATTATTTTAAATATTTAAAGTACATATAGTGAAAAGCAAATGTAGAGTTTTATTATAAATATAACAATAATACTTTGTGGAAATATACAATAAATTAATTCTCATATTTTTGTTCTACATACTAGTCATTCATTAAACTCATAACATCACACATTTTAACATTAATTTTTCTACACTAAATACTCAACAACTAGAACCAATTAGTAGTGTTTCTAAGACAAATCCTGTGCTATTCCTTGTCAGATCTTCAAGAATAAATTCCTGATCCAAAATTAATAAAACAAATGAAATATTCTTCCATGTTAAATAAGCAATTAGAAGAGTTTGCCACACCTAAGTGCTTATCGTTAACAGAAATTATTAAAAGCTTTAATCAAATTTTAGTGTAATATGCACACCCAAAATGCCACTGTGAGAGAAACACATTGAAAATGAATTACAAACTGAATCATTAACTTGAGATGGGCTCTTTTTAACATGGCAGCCACTTTATAAATAGGAGTCCATGAAGGCGATCATTTACCTGAAGCCCCTGGCTGTGCCTGCTTTCCTCTCTCAACTCAACTAGTCCTCTCTAGCCATCCCGAGCTGGACTACTCCAGCTAAAACAAAACTGCTGAATGAGGAAGGAAACAGAAAACACATGGGAAAGAGAAGGTTTGAAGGTCAACCAGACAGTATGCAGAAGCAAGAACATTAGGAGAAGCAATCAGATATGTTAAGAACCAAGAATGAACACATTCAGAAAATTACAAGCATTTCTGTATGTTCAATTGCTAGGCCTACATTATGATATTTTACATACAAATATCAACAATGCAGGGTCTGCTCTTGAACTTCACTGTGAGATTTCTGACAGTGATCTACATTATCCACTTTAAAATATAAAACAATAATTTCATTTTAAATGTAGTAAAAAAAATAAACAAATAACCTAAATACCTTAAACTTGTTTCCCACGCTGATGAAGCTAAGTTTTCCTGCTTTTTGTTTAGTATCTTTGTTGTTATTTGTGGATGATTCAAATAATTCCCGTATAAACTTATCTCTGGATTCACATATTAAGGATTCAAGGGACATATGTAAAGCATCATTATTTTTCTCCACAAACTGGGTCTGAAAAATAAATCAAACAGGAATGTTTCTGTCCATCTTGTGATAACATCACTTAACATAGCTCTGTCCAAAGGATCTTTCTGTCATGACAGAAATATTCTATATCTGCACTGTCCAATGCAGTCACCACTAGTCAGTGTGGATGCTGGGCACCTGAAGTGTGGCTAGTGTACTGAGGAACTGAATTTGTAATTTTACTTAAATAACCACATGTGAAAAAATAAATAATCAACCACATGTGACTAGAATCTATCATACTGTACAGTGCAGCTTCAACATGAAATGGTTTTCTCCCTGTAAAAGTTATACTCACTGTTTCATAGCACACTGCCCCCGCAAAATGCCTGATAATGAAGCCTTCATCATCTCTGATGTTCCTATGAACTGCCAGCTTAGATTTTCTGGGAATCTGAAAAACAATACATATGTGAGTTATTAAATGATCAAAAATATATTACATCATCATTCTTTAGAAAACAACTGAGATGTAAAACACTTGAAATTATACAGGAAATTTTCACACTTTTCACAATTATACTGCTTTTATGCATTGAGTATGCCTTAAAGTATCAATAAAATCTAGCAAATATTTGGTATAATCTCTTAGGAAAGAAAATAGGAGTAAGACACACACACACACACACACAGAGACAGAGACAGAGAGAGAGACCCCCCCAAAGAAAAACACACAATTTAAAAGTACATGGTTATAAAAAAAAATTTTTTTTAAAGCAAATGCAAAACACAGTTGGCATTTTACAAAGTTAACCACCTATTTCTAAAGCAGTGGTTCTCAACCTTGGTGCTCTATTAGAATTACCTGGAGAACTTTGAAAAATCTATCTCTTTCACATCAGATGAGTAACGCGCCAACACATTAACAAGGCTGAGGGAGGAACATCTCACACATGGGCATGAAAATCCAATCAACAGGCTTATGAACTACAAAAGGCTCAACCTGGAGAACTTTTAAACATCCCAAAGCCCATACCATTTATATCAAATGATTTCCATGTGCAGCTAGTCAAAGAAACACCTGACATCAGCACAGGGACTCTCCTACTGTTTCAAATAATATAGCCTAACATATTTACACAGGAGCCTGAATCTATTTCAAGAAAACTAAATCAGTTTAGGGTTGTACCATTGAATCATAATATCTCATATTTATATCATAAAGTTTCTAAAATGTTTTCACTTACAAGATCACATCTGACCCTTGAAATAACCTAAGGTTAAGAAAAATGATGTTGGGCTAGGTGCGGTGGCTCACACCTATAATCCTAGCACTTCGAGAGGCTGAGGCAGGTGGAATGCTTGAGCTCAGGAGTTTGAGACCAGTCTGAGCAACATGGCAAAACCCCATCTCTATAAAAAATATGCAAAATTAGCCAGGCGTGGTGGAGCAGGCCTGTAGTCCCAACTATTCGAGAGGCTAAGGTGGAAGGATGGTTTGAGCCCGGGAGGCAGGGGTTACAGTGAGCCAAGAAAGTACCACTGCACTCCATCCAGAGCAACAGAGCCAGACCCTGTCTCAGAAAAAAAAAAACAAAAAAGATATCATTTAAAATTGAGGGTCTACCGCCATACTACCCTGAATGCGCCTGATCTCATCTGATCTCAAAAGCTAAGCAGGGTCAGGCCCAGTTAGTACTGTCCAGGCACGGTGGCTCCCGCCTATAATTCCAGCACTTTGGGAGGCTGTAGCAGGTGGGTCACTTGAGCTCAGTTCAAGACTAGCCTGGGCAACATGGCAAAATTCTGTCTCTACAAAAAAAAGAAAAACAAAAATCTAAAAAAATAAAACTGAGAAAACTGACTTGGGAACCTTAGAGGCTTGCTCAAGGTTGAAGAGGCAGCAGAACAGAGAGGCTCTTCCCTGTGGGAGGCAATACACCAGGACAAGTAAAGTGCAGGCTCCGCAGCCAAAGTGCCTAGCCTGACTCCCAACCTACCATTTCTTCACGTGCTATATTAGGCATGTCACTTAACCTCTCCTTGTATGTCTCCTCATCTGTAGCATACACATCTAACAGGATTAAATAATTCAGTAAAAACATTAGGATAGTGCCTGCCACATCTAAGTGTTTGACAAATGATTATTTTCGAAAAATACAACAAAAGGAATAACCTAAATAAAGTAGGATTTACTGCCTTATTCTTGTTCTTGGTTGACAAAAGCAGCCAAGGCCCATTCTTGATGCTTCAGTTTACCGTCCTTTAAGTCACATGCCTCTGAGACCCTCGTGAAAATTCTGTTGACTAGCAATCAGTGCCCCTGGTAAGTCATCTGCTTGTGACTCTAGGTGCCAACTCCTGGTAAAAGTAGCCACGCATCCACAGGCTGGTCATACAAAGACCAGTGAGCTATGAATGAATAGGATTGGATACGTATCTTCAATTTTAGCAAAAGTTTTGTTGAGGATACATATTGTTTTATTTCTATCTCCACTGAAGTAACAGAAATAGGTTCCACATTACAAGAAATATTTAGGGATACAGAAGAATTGCAAGTCAATGCAGCAGGTGGTTGTGAGATTTTAGACTCTAGTGAAGGTTAACACAATTATATCAGCTTTTCAGGTAAATTCATTTAACCTATTTACCACTGATTTTGTTAATAATGAATGGAAACAAAACTACCTGTTACCATTCACTTAAGTTTCTGGATTCATCAAAGCAATAATCATTATACTATGTTACAATCTCAAAATAATATACAGTTTGTTTGGGAGGCAATTTTGCCTATTAGTTTCCTAATTCCACTAAGCAACTCTAAACAGCTTTTCTTTCTCACTCTCCTGTTTGTTGTTGTTGTTAATGATGTTATCTATGAGATGACGCAGCACCTATCTTTGTGGTTGAAACTGACATCCATTTGTGTGGCTAGCACATTGTCTGTACTAGCCAAGCTCTTGTGGGTACAAGGATGGAGTTGTGCTTTTATTACCTCAGGTGATGATGACTGAATGAAAAGACAGGCTCAGAAGAGGTGAACACAGGAAACATCTCAATAGCCACATAGTCCACCCCCATGGAGAATGGCTCTACTTTTCATTGCCACAAAGACTCAAGCACAGCTCTAGGACCTAACAGCCGTTCAGAAACCAAGTGTTCTGGGCCAGGCAAAGTGGCTCATGCTTGTAATCCTAGCACTTTGGGAGGTCAAGGTAGGGGGTTCATAAGGTCAAGAGATTGAGATTATCCTGGCCAACATGGTGAAACCCCTATCTCTACTAAAAATACAAAAATTAGCTGGGCATGGTGGTGCATGCCTGTAATCCCAGCTATTCAGGAGGCTGAGGTAGGAGAATCACTTGACCCCAAGAGGCAGAGGTTGCAGTGAGCCAAGATCGCACCATTGCATTCCAGCCTGGGTGACGAGAGCGAAACTGTCTCAAAAAAAAAGAAAATAAAAAAAAAAAAGAAACTAGGTCTTCTGGCCCTTTTAGAGTGCACCTCTCATTTATTTCTACTGCTGTCTGTGTCTGCTCTTCTCTTTACCTAATCTTTCTATTGCTTCAGATTCAATTTCCCTCTCTGAGTATATTTTCCACTCAAAACTCCTCAGGAAAGAGGGTCAAAATGATTGGCTGATCATTATCTAATATGTATTGCCTGCACCAGTCAAGAGTTCTAAGCCACAACCTCAACTGCTGGTCTTACAAATGAGCAGACAGATGGCTGCTTGTGACTCCTGGAATGTGATATCCACTTAGCTCAGAAGGGAGACCATGAAGACAGCAGGTAATCCTCACTGTACTTTTAATTTTTTGACACAGGATCTTGCTCTTTTGCCCAGGCTGGAGTGCAGTGGCATGCTAACAACTCACTGTAGCCTCGACTCCCAGGCTCAAGCTATCCTCCCACCTCAGCCTCCCTAGTACCTCAGACTACAGGCACATTGTACATATTAGACAGATGAAATGTACTTTTCATCAGAGAAAAAGTCCCTTGATTACATAAAAATCATATATAAATACCCATCTAAGGAAGATACTGTGCTGGATATAATATAGTTGCTCTACACACGCCATAATTTTTATTCTAATTATTTAATAATATCTAATAGCTAATGCACCCTTTTAATAATGTCTCATCCCACCACAGAGTCTCAGTTTCAGAATGGCAAACTCACAGTGAGTCGAAAATGATCCTTGTGCTTTTGGTGAACTGCAGATGTAAAGTGTTGATCACTTGGCTGGGGAAGGCGATTTTCCTCATCCAAAATATCCAGTATTCCCACTAATTTGGCTTCAATTAAATCTATTTCAAAAAATGAAACACTCACAATAGTGTAAAAACATAACATTTTAAAGATATGTGAACAATTCACTGATCACAGATTTCAAGGACTGATCAGAAACAAGATAGCATGTGATTCTATACGTGTTCTCTCAAAAGTTACAGAGAGCTGATGGATTTTTATTTCAAATCTGGCCATTTATAAAAAAGTAACAGTATATAATTAATACAGGTTTTAGAAAAACTATTACATAAAGACAGCAAATGACTATAATAACCATTCCATTTGTAAACCAGGAAAAGAGGCTAAGGAATTTGAAATTCCTCCTTTTCCAAATGATAGCTATATTCAAAGTAAAGTAAAACTACAGAAACTTCTGCATGCATAGCGTTTTAATAATACTTTTAGAAACTGATGTAAATGCTTTCAAACAAAATCTGTAACAACACATTTTTACACTCTTTCCATTCGTTTGAATTTCCTTCTTGTCCAAACTAACTATAAAATGTAAACTGCTTGAATACAGTATGTAACAATTATTGAGTGGAACAAAGCGGTAAGACATAGGAAGAGAAAGATTCTAACTACATTAGTGAGAAAATGATGCTTCTTGGGTAACTAGTGGTAGTGCAGGAGGGGCATGCTGAACTAAGCTACGAATGCGAGTATTTTGATAGATGTAGTAGCAGGTGAAAGTGGGCCAAAAAACAAACTGAAGGGAAAGAGTTCCAGCCATATCAAACCACACAGTCAAAGACACAGAGGTTAGAAACGGTCAGTGTGTTAAGGAAACGTGGAGTGGACCAGATGAAATGTGAAAATGCTTTGAAAATTTATACTGAGGTAAAGTAATATTATTATTATACTATTTTTTTTTTTCAAATCTAGCCCATCAGTTACTAACAGGATTGTCAAATTGTGTTTTAAAAACAAGGCTTGCCCAACGGTCTATTTTAGAGATGGGGTGGGGAAGAAACGAAAGACTGAAAACCGGCTGTGGGGCTACAGGGAAAGGTTTCTTTACCACTAAAATGAAAGCAGAGCCTCTATTCTCCTGCTGCACAGTGTTATCTGGCTGTGACACATGAAGTCAACTCACAACCAGTTAGAGAGTGCTGTCAATGCACAGAGTACAGCAGAACCAAGAGAATCACAGAAAAGCAGGGCAGACCCTGACAAACTTGCCTGGAGCCTGGCCTAACTATGGACTTCCTCAGGTGAATCAATCTCTTTGCTGACTAGGCAATTAAGTTTCCCCTTTAACCAATTCACATGCTAACTATTTAAGTAGGAAAACATCCTTCAAAATAAATAGAAGAGATTATAGAAAACTTCCAACAAAGATACCTTTGATGTCTTGGTAGGAAAAAATAACTTCCAAGCAGTAATAGAGAAGTAACCTTCTCTCAAACACCAGTTTCAAGTCATATAACAAGTCATGTCAATTACAAAGCACAGAAAAAGTACTGAACATATTCACTTCATCTTCCCATATTTTTCAAAGGTGGAGTTAAAAAACACATACCTATACAGTCCTGATTATCCACATAATGTACTTCATTAACACCTAAACCTTCTTTTTGATAGAGTTCTTGTTCCTAAAAATGAAATAATCATAATCATAGATATGGAAATACAGAGCAATAGTAAATTTTGTGCTGTTTCTGAACATAACATTTACTAATTAGAATGCAAAGGTTTATACAAACTGGTATAGCCTTAAATGTTTTCCAAAAACATACCAGATTTTGAACATTTGCAGACAGGCACTAAAGGCAAGGAAATAGCAATTAACTGCAAATGGACTCTAATTTAATCAATACAGTGATATAATACATACGAGGCATACATCACTTGGGGAAAATAAGCGTAATTTGGAAGAACAATATATGATCAAATTTGAGTCCTCAACCATGTCTTGTGTCTTCTTAAAATTTTTAAAGGGATTTTATCATAGATGGGTAAACTATGCAATGAATTTAAGTAAATATGTTTTAATGTTGTTTCCTGAATGTTTAAATATTTCCTCCCATGAGAGATACTAGAAAAGGTTTCCAACATTCTAGAAGGCACTGTCCACTTTAACACATCTCAATTTGAAATTCACATTTATTTTAAAGGATATTAAAAAGGTGAACATAAATCAAAATACAGTCTCCTTTTTATAATGTTTCTAGATAAAGTTTTTCGGTAGGTTGGTGTAGAAGGGAAGGATTAGCTTATGTTAAATTAGAGGCCTGAAGGTAAAACTTCACATGGTAATAGAACTAATGTGACTGGATAAACATTTTCAGAGAAATTACCTTACTGGTAAATACTTGTTTTACCTGTTTGTTTATGCCAGAATTTATTTAACTATAGAATGTAAGTAAAATGTACAAAAGCTAGAATGTGCTGGGAAGCCCATAAAAACATAAACATAATAAAAATGTGGGAAAGATAGAAAGGATGGGAATAGGAAATAAAATACTGCACATTCCAGCCCAGATACAGTAGAAGCAGCTGACAGTCCACAAGGTGGCGTGACAAGGAAAGTACTGCCCAGAGGCACTCCAGGACAATCGACGCATCAAATCTGCTGACTTGGTGGCTTTGCTGCCAGACAGAGAAAGGTGAGCAGGCAGCAGAGTAGGCAGAAGCAGAGAGACCTGAAGAAGGGGAGGTACAGTAGGGCATGGTGACTCATGCCTTTAATCCCAGCACTTTGAGAGGCTGAGGCAGGCAGATCACTGAGGTCAGGAGTTCAAGGCCAGCCTGGCCAACATGGTGAAACACCATCTCTACTAAAATTATAAAAATTAGCTGGCCATGGTGGCACGTGCCTGTAGTCCCAGCTACTCAGGAGACTGAGGGAGGAGAATCACCTGAACCCAAGAGGCAGAGGTTGCAGTGAGCCCAGATCGCACCACTGCACTTCAGCCTGGGCAAGACTTCATCTAAAAAACAAACAAACAAACAAACAAACAAAAAACAGAATGAGAGATGCCAAAGGCAGGGGTGAGGGTAGAAAGTTGTTTGGTGTGGTAGAAGTAGAGACAACAGACCAGGCGCGGTGGCTCACGCCTGTAAGCCCAGCATTTGGGAGGCTGAGGCAGGCGGATTACTTGAGGCCAGGAGTTCGAGACTAGCCTGGCCAAAATCGTGAAACCCCGTCTCTACTAAAAATACAAAAATCTGTTGGGTGTGGTAGCCCACGCCTGTGGTCCCAGCTACTGGAGAGGCTGAGGCAGGAGAATCGCTTGAACCCGGGAGACGGAGGCTGCAGTGAGCCAAGATCACACCACTGCACTCCAGCCTGAGCAACAGAGCGAGACTGTTTCAAAATAAAAATAAATTTAAAAATAAATTTAAAAAAAAGTAGAGACAACAAAATCATAAAAAGAAACAGAGCTTCAAGTCTATTAAAAGTCACTAATAAAAATAGATGTTCACTTCTGAGGAAGCCCCCATTAAGAGTTTTTATCAGGTCCCTAAACTTCAGCTGAACCATTAACACTTTTGATGTGCTTGAGCCCCGGGGCCTCTGCCAGGCTTCAGTCACCTTCCATTATACAACATCCGTCCCCACCAATCAGGGTAACTGCAACATATCTCTTCCTTGAAATTTAAAACAGCTTTATGCAGATCTTAAATTTAAGTTATAAGGGCAATTACCTCCTTCAGAATCCTTTCATTAAAAAATTGTTGAAGTTTTTCATTGCAATAGTTGATGCAAAATTGTTCATAACTGTTATGCTCAAAGTACTCTGAAAATATAAAACCAGAACCAAGAGTCATTATGAGATCAACTTCATATAAATTTATCATAGAATAAAATGTAATTGTAATAATGGCCTAATTTAAAATTAGGTTAAAAATATATATATACACATGTGTATATATATATATATTTGTTCTATACTTCCCAAATGTTCTCATTTCAAGACAAAACTTTATAGGTATTAAAAGTATTAAAAATACCCTGCTTCAGTTGACAAGGTGTTTCTCAAATGAGATAAATGTTGTATACTAAAAGATATAAAACGTAAGTCACTTGTAACTATTTATTTATTTATTTTTGAGACAGATTCCCTGTCACACAGGCTGGAGTGCAGTGGTACAATCTTGGCTCACTGCAACCTCCACCTCCCGGGTTCAAGTGATTCTCTTGCCTCAGCCTCCCGAGTAGTTGGAATTACAGACATGTGCCACCACACCCAGCTAATTTTTGTATTTTTAGTAGAGACAGGGTTTCACCATGTTACACAGGCTGGTCTTGAACTCCTGACCTCAAGTGATCTGCCGGCCTCAGCCTCCCAAAGTGCTGGGATTACAGGCATGAGCCACTGCACCCGGTCAACAATTCTTTAAAGCACAGGTATTAAAGCAATCTAAATTAAGCACAAAAATGACTTAAAATACAAGTGCTTTTGAAGATTTTTTTCTGCATAATCTATAAAATTACTTATCAAAAATGCTGTGGATACGAATTCATTTCTAAAATTAAGAGATTATATTACATGATGTCTAAGATACATTAGGCTTTACAATTTTATAATCCTTTGTGTGTTATGCTAAAACTGTTGTAAAAAAGGAAAAAATTAATAATAATAATAATTAATAATTCTCTACCTTTGAACCAAAGGTAGTTCAAAGGTAGAGAATTATAAAGTTTAAAATACATATTGCGTCAAAAGCAATACTCCATCCCTCCCCAAGTGTAAACACTCATACATTTCTTCGGCAAAACCACAAAGACGACACTACTCCTTCACAGCCAGAAACAATGCCCACGTCGATAAAGCCCAATACAAAACCCATTAGATTTACACTTCAAGATTTTTATATTTTTGTCATTCAGAGCAAAGCAGCATTTATATGCTGGTGACTCATTTCATTTCTGGTTGAACAGCTCTACAGCTATTTAATTACTTATCTTGGTATCTTGTTTATTTGATGGAAAATACAGCTACTTGCTGACAGCAACAGCAATGAATTTCTAAACATACTAATGAGGTTGTCCTGTAAGTTAGGTCAACCTATCCCCAGCTCTACAAATTAGTCAATGGTTTTAGCAACTCTATTTATCTTTTTTGTTATTTAATTAGTGAAAGTATTATCTTCATTAGTAGCACACAAGGATTTACCTTTATTCAGCTGTATTCCTTTTACAGTACAGAGATATCCTTAACTATAGCAGTTTCAATCAATGTTTTAATCTTAGCATTAGTATCATCAAAACTAATCCCCACGAGTCTTTCCTCTTCTCTTTAAAGTATCAGCTCCCTACCTAGGTCATATTACGAAATGTGAGTGTGGACATATAATTACACATACATCAAGTAAAATGAGTTACAAAGGAGAAAAGATTTAAGAACAAATTCTAATGTGTGAAAAAATATGAAACGAATATATATTCACAAAAGAAACTCTACTTACCAAAACCAGCAATATCTAGGACTCCAATAAAATAAGATGATGTTTCAAAAGGAAAACACTGATTTACTCTGTTTACCACATGATCAAAAAGATGGCTATACACCGTCTTTGCCAGGGCATCACGAGCGTTGTTTGCTTGCTCCACTTTCAGAGGTACCCTATAAAAGAAAACTATACTAGTAAAAATTATTTATGAGTGTATACTGTGAAAATGATACCACAGTCAGAGTGCACCTAAACATACCCACAGGGAGAACAAAATAAATACCAAAGGTCATGTGAGAATAGGACAAAATGGAGCTAAGTAGAAAACTGCTACAAGAGAACTAATGGAATTACCTAAAATTAGATCAAAAGTCTATTATCGGGTTAAAAAAAAGTTAGGCTTAAAAAATCATTTTGACCTGGCCGGGCGCGGTGGCTCAAGCCTGTAATCCCAGCACTTTGGGAGGCCGAGACGGGCGGATCACGAGGTCAGCAGATCGAGACCATCCTGGGGTGAAACCCCGTCTCTACTAAAAAATACAAAAAACTAGCCGGGCAAGGTGGCGGGCACCTGTAGTCCCAGCTACTCGGGAGGCTGAGGCAGGAGAATGGCGTGAACCCGGGAGGCGGAGCTTGCAGTGAGCTGAGATCCGGCCACTGCATTCCAGCCTGGGCGACAGAGCGAGACTCCGTCTCAAAAAAAAAAAAAAAAAAAAAAAATCATTTTGACCTTAATTTACATCCTGAATTATTCATCCAAAATTATTCAAAGGAATAACCTTCCTTTTGACTTTCCTTTAAAGCAAAGGAAACAGTGTTTAATTCAGGATAACTTTAAAGTTTGGTAACTTCTTTACACTGTTTAGGATAAAATGTTTACATCTTAAAATTTGAACTGTCCCATTCTACTATTTAATATAACTAACTATTCGGTATAACAGTATTAAATGTTGCAAGTACAGACACACAGCCATTGTCCTCAAGAAAACGATAGTCTGATGAAGAGACACTGCACAGAAGAGAATTTCCCAACACCATGCTAAATACTATCATAAAGATAAGCATGGGGTACCAAGAGAGCACCCCAAAAAAAAAAAAAAAAGTCAAATTTGGAAGTAGAATTGTAAGTCATTCAGATCAACCTGACACTTGATACTTGAGCCTCTGTAAACAGTGATTTCTCACTTACGTTTTCTGCAATGGAACCCTTTCTTGAAGTGAGTTTCATGTGGACACGCTATACATAGAATACATAAAAGGAGCTGCTTTGGATTCTGGAATGGCATTGATTGAAAAGAAGAAACAACAACAAAAAACTGCTTTGGAACAAGGAGAAAATGGGAAAACGGAGGAAGCAACGCCTGAGAACCACCCACCTGCACGTGTATGGGCTTTCCCTTGGGCCGCAGAGATATCTCTAAGGAACCAAGTAACTGTAGGCTGTAGGGTGCTGCTCTACAAACTTCTTCCAGAGTTTTTCTTTATAAGAAGAACAATTTTGAATTTGCTTAGCAAAGAATCAGGCTAAGCATACCCTGCTAAAATTTTCAAAAGAGTAAGAGGTAGCCAATTTTCTGAGAGGCTAAAAGCTTTTACAAAAAATTTTTCCTGTTTAAATTTGTTGCAAATTTTTCTGAAATATGTCACTAGAGCTCACTGCCTGTCTTATTTAGTAAGAGATAAAGGGTCTTTTTCCCTTCACAAATGAAGATTCTGCAGTGCCTCAGAATGACAAGGCTGAATGTCAATTTTATTCTACATTACCAAAACCAAAAATATATAAAATACAGGACACGGAGACAAAAGTATACAAATATCCAGGTACAATCTAGAAGTTCTTGGTTACTGATTTTTAAAATCTTGGTTAAGCCCTTATTTCTTGTCATTTGTAATTTCTCCCAAATAAAGAATCCTAAACATAAGGAAAGTGTCATTTGCTGAGTATTTTGCTACAGTGAAATCTGCTTAATACAAGTTTTAGTAAACATTATTAGTAAAATGATCTGTTGCCTAAAACTGTCACATACTGATTTATATCATCAGCTCGTATTTTCATAGTTGTAGAAAAGTAAATCTCTCTTACCTTATAAATTCCAAATATCAACAAGGAACAACTTTAAGAGCTATGTTAAACTCCATTTATTTATTTGATGGATCACTACACTGAGATGCACAGAATTTTGATCTATCAAGCTCAGGTTTTAAATGTAATGTAACTTATGTTTTTCCTTGACAAACCGCAAGGCAAAATTTTTGCTGCGCAATTAGTTAAGGAACTTACTTTATAACTGTTCCTTTGGTGCCCCCTGCTGTTGTTAGCATGACTCTTGTGGTCAAACTTACTCGAAGATCATCTTGGTCCAAACCCAGTAATTCAGCACAACATTCCAAAGACTGAGCAGATTTATTCTTCAGATTACAACCACCTAATGGAAATATATTTTAATTGAAATTAATAAGTGTTATATAAACGAGATTTTCAAGACCCATTTCTTACAATTATACTTCACTTACAAAAAACTATATAATGGGCAAGGCTTATCTGTAACTCTTAAATCCACCTCACTTTTTCACCATCCTTGTCAAACACTCATACTGCTAAGATCAACAGACGACCCTCCCTTGGGGAAGTCCATGGTATAATCCTTTAAGCACATCAATATTAAACTGCCACTGTTTCATTTTTTATGACCCTATAAGCAAACTACACTAATGATAGATTATAATCCTTCTTAATATATTAACTCTTTAGAGAAATATAGTATCTCATCATTAAAATTCATATGACTCCAATAAATTTCAAGGAGTAATTTTAGTGCAAACGCTGTAACGCACCTGGATAGATCAATTTGGACGTATATATCTGTCTATGGATGTGTTTATGCATACGTAATAAGCATGTACTCATATTGCTTTGAAGTGGGTTGAAGGGAGTGAAGAGACAATTACTATTACCTGTACAGGTAGAGTATCCCTTATCTGAAATGCTTGGGACCAAAAATGTTTCAGATTTTAGATTTTTTCCAATTCTGGAATATCTGCATGATGAGCTCACTTCTAAACACAAAATTCATTTATGTTTCATATACACATTAATATACATGTATACCACTGTCCAGTTTCTCCAACAGCTTGACTTTCTGTGCTAGAGATCAATACATACAAACGCTTCCTCTTTTACTTATTAATGTTACCCTTAGGGGTATCTGCAAGTCTTTTTGACATTTTCAGTATCTTTACACTGCAGAGCAGAAAATAGTAAAAAAAAAAAAACAAACAAAACAAAAAGGGGGGGGGCAATGCAGTTAGGTCTTGACCCATGTGGGCATTTTGAGAAATCTGCCATTGGCACATCCAGCCTGCACATGTGCCATTTTATTTTTTGTGTGCTTGCACAGGGGCATGTGAGGAAAGGATATATTGCAGCAGAAGGCAGCCAGGCAGGTCATTTTTGCCTTAGTACATCATATCTATAGATTTCTATTTATAAGGGCTGTTTTAAAAAATACTATAAAGAAAGACAGTGCTTTAGTCTCAGGGCTGATCAAGCTCTACAACTACTAGCTATGTGACCTTGAATAAGTTACTTATTCTCTTTGTGCTCAGTTTCCTCGTCCATAAAACTGGGATAATTACTTTACCTAGCTTATATGGTTGTTATTTAGATTAATAAGGTTATGTACGTGAAGTGCTTGGAATAGTGTCTGGTACACAGAAAGTACTAGATAAAGATTAACTATTCTTTGTATTTATTTATTTGCATTATAATAAAAGTAACATTTTCCAAATATTTTCAGATTAATATTAATAAATGATATATTCTAAGACTACCTAACTTAAAAACTACAAAGAATGTGTGAAAATCATGAGAATTTTATGACAAATTCATAAGTTACTTAACATACCAATCTCAGAATATGTATGAGAAAAAAATGTGAAAAATGAGACCTTATAAGAAGATGTTGTTGGGACAATTCATTGAGGAAAGAACAGCTTCTTTAATAAAGGTACTGGAACAACTGGATGTCCACATGCAAAAGAATGAAGCTGGACCCCTTCCTCACACCATACACAAAATTAACTCAAAATGGAATCAAAGACTTAAATATAAGAGTTAAAGCTATTCAACTGTTACAAAAAAACATAGGTATGAATCTTCATTTCTTTTCTATAATACCAAAATCACAAGCAATAAAAGAAAAAACAGATAAATTAGGCTTCACTGAAATAAAAATTTGAGTTTCAAAGAACACTACCAAATGAGTAAAGATAACAAACAGAATGGGAGAAAAGATTTGCAAATTATATATCTGATAAAGGACTTGTACCTAGAATATATTTTTAAAACTGTTACAACTTGGTAATAAAAAGAAAACCCAATTAATAAATGGGCAAAGAATCTCAACAGGCACTTCTCCAAAAAAGATATACAAATGGTCAGTAAGCACATAGAAAGATGCTCAGCATTTTGAGCCATCAGGAAAATGCAAATAAAAACCACAAAGAGATAACACTTCACACCCCCTATGATTGCTATAAGCATACACATAGTACTGGTGAGGATATGGAGAAAATGAAACCCTCATACACTTTTGATGGGAATAGCTCTGTAAAGTGGAAAAGCTACTTTGAAAAAGTCTGACAGTTCCTCAAAAGGTCAGAGTTTGCCATGATGTGATTCAGCAATTCCACTCCAAGGTATTTACTCAAGGGAAATGAAAACACATCCCAACACAAATTTGTCCACAAATGTTCTCGGCAGCATTACTCATAATAGCCAAAAAACAGAAACAACCCGAATGTCTAGAAACTGACAAATGGATAAACAAAATGTAGTATATCCATACAATGAAATATTATTCAGCAATAAAAATAAAATGAAGTACTGCTAAATGCTATAACGTGGATTAACCTTGAAAACACTATGCTAAGTGAAAGAAGCCAATCACAAAAGACCACGTTATATAATTCCATTTATATGAAATGTCCAGAATAAATTTATAGACAGGAAGTAGATTAGTGGCTGAGAGAAGTGGGCAGTGAGGAGTGACTGTTAATGGGTATGGGGTTTCTTTGTGGGGTGATGAAATGTTCTAAATCTATGGTGGTGGTTGCACAACTCTGAAAATACTAAACACCACTGAAATGTACACTTCAATTGAGTGAACTGTATGGTATATTAATTAGATCTCAATAAAGCTCCTACCAAAAAAAAAAAGAAAGAAAAAAGAGAGATACTTTGAGAATATTTTGAATGTTTCATTCTATGAAAATGTGCTTATTACCCATGTGTAGGTTCTATACATATACATATTGCCTAAAATTATATAGCTCTCAAAAAACCAACCATCAAATAATTCATTTAAATATTTCTTCTTTTTTACTATATTGCAAAGTTTCTTACATAACTCCAAAAATTATGTAAGACTAAGAAAAAAAAACCCAGGATTTTTAATAAGTCTTAAAAGGCAAAATACTATCATGCAAAGTTTTCATATCATTTGTTTCCAAAAAAGAACTTCTTCAAACATTTTAAAAGTTTGTTGTTATAACATTTTATTTGTTATGTGGAATTTTAAAAACACAGGCAGTCCCAGTAAGTGTTCTCTGCATTTTCATCATGCAAAAACTTCTTTATGACAGTTAAAAGTCCTGTAAGTGCTTATTGGAGAATAATCTTTCCAGTAGAATAATTATAAAAATACCAAATTTTTTTGGAGACAGGATCTCACTCTCCCAGGCTGGAGTGCAGTGGTGCAATCATGGCTCACTGCAGCCTCGACCTCCTGGGCTCAATCATTCCACCTCAGCCTTCCAAGTAGCTGGGACTACAGGCATGCACCACCATGCCAGCTAATTTATTTTGTGCGTGCGTGTGTGTGCGTGTCTGTGTGTGTGTGTGTTTTGGGGTGTTTTTGTTTTTTTGTTTTTTGTTTTGTTTTGTTTTATGGGGTCTCACTATGTCACCCAGACTGATCTTAAAATTTCTGAGCTCAAGTAATTCTTCTGCCTCAGCCTCCCATAATGCTGGGATAACAGGCATGAACCACCATGCCCTGCCAAAACTAAGTCTTTTTCAAATTGCTAAGACATGCCAAATTAAGCTCCCTAGGGAAAAAAGAAATCACTTCTAATTAGAAAGAACCCATTTGGACCTATAGGAAGAGTCACAGGAAGGATGAAGACAAATATAAAATCTTAGCTTTTAAAATAATTAATTTAATCATGTATTAATCTTATTAATTCCCTGCCTCTTTTCAATCTTCCTTGATTTCTGTTCACTTTCCCTTCAACAGAAGGAAGTTAGAGAAGAAAAATAAGAGATAATGCAAAGAGCATTACCTTTTGAGCATTTCCTACTCTTCAACTAACGTGATCATGCAACACTTACAATACTCTATACAACTGCATCTTCTACCACAGGGTAATAATAAGAGGTGTGAAGATGCCATTTATCACTTCTAATAACATTTCTAAAGTGTGTATTAATTATTGTAAAGATTTTTGTGTGTGTTAGAATCTCCCACATGTGCTCCTTTGGTATAACAATGCTAGAGAGCAAATGAAATGTATGCTAACATTCATTATATTTTCAAAACAAATCTTCCAATCCTTCAAAAAACAATTAAAAATTTTAATGCACATTAAGAACATACCTAATTTTGCTTGAATTTTTTTTCATTTTAAATTGGGAGCAATCTGTATTTTAATTGTACTTACTCATTTAAAGCACTTATAATGATTACTATGTGCCAGACACAAGTATTCAAATCATTTTACAAATATTTAACTCAGGTATTCCTCTTTATAGCATGAGGTAGGGACTATTATCTTCAGTTTACAGTGAGGGAACTGAGACATGAAAAGGCTAAGTTCCCTGCCTAAGGTCACACAGATAGTATGTGGTAAAGCATCTGGATCAGGAGCACATGCTCCCATCCACTATGTTATGTTGCATCTCACATTATTGATTTCACAGCATTACGGAACATTAAATCAGAAAATCATTAAGACATCTATTTTAGTCTGTTCATTCATAGATCACAAATTTCAGTGGCCTGGGAGAAAGAAGGGACAATTAACACAAGCCTCTGAGTTAGTCAGACATGAGCAGAACCAGCTCTCACATCTACAACTTCATCAATAACCACATGCATCACTTCAATACAGGTTCCACTTTTGTAAAACGGAGATGATATCCCCTACCTCATTCTATTTATGATATACAGATTACAATTATGATGTTATGATGACATACAGAGTAAGAAGGGACCTGCATATAACACTTTTTTTAATCTTCTTTTTTTTCCTGTCTTCTTGTGCTCTTTCCCTGTATGCACACTATTGCTAGTGAGAGGAGGTGCCAGCTGGGCTTCCTGGGTGGAGTCGGGGCTCAGAAAGCTGTGAAACTCACTCATTTCCTGCATCAGGACTTACTTTGGTCCTGGATGAATAATATTAAAGATATGTGCTTAAAATATTCCTCACACCAAGATTTGTACACGTGTTTTCTTCCCCAAGAAAGCTATAAACAGCAAAAATTTTGCCGTAAGCTTCCCTATGTCCTCTCTCCTTCTCTCCCTTTCCCCTCCCCTGAAACTAAAAGAAATATTAAATGCCCATTTTTCTGTGACCAGCTGGCCTTATCTATGTTCCTAATTCCAATTCCTTGTAAACACACTTTGTAAAGTCCCATAAAATCCTGTCTCCTTTGCCATGCTGCGGCAAGGTCATAAAGTAAATAAAACCTAATTCCGGTTTTACTCAAAATCTAAAACATATCACAAAATAATTTACTGCCTTTGTTTCTCGCTCTGGTAACATTTTCCCACTGCACGTATTTCCCGCCTTAAAGAGTTTAAAAGGCAACTGCATAATCTAACTCTGGCTACCCACTCGGGACCCCTTCCACGCTGTGAAAGCTTTGTACTGTCACTCTGCTCAATAAAGTCTACAGCTTTTTTTTTTCTCTTGGTCCCTGTCTCCATCACTCACCGCAGGCAGCTGCCACACCAATTCTTTGGCGTGGCTAAGGCAAGAACCTTTAGCGTTACACTAGCTACTGATTATACTTTAAAAGTCCTTCTCATGGTTTATTCAATTTTGCAACTGAAGAAACCAAGGCTCAGAGAGCCTCTGGGATCTAACACCAAAGCCCATTATTGACTACTACATTAAATGGTGCTGTAGGTTTCCCTTAACTCATCCTTGGTATAAGATCCTACAATAATGTCTTAACATAGGGGTTGACAATCTTTTTCTCTAAAGGGCCAGACAGTAAATAGTTTAGGCTTTGCAGGACATACAGCCTCTGTTGCAACTACTCAACTCTGACACTAGCACAAAAGCTGGTATAGACCACACATAAATGAGTGGGTGTGGCATTATTCCAATAAAATTTTACTTACAAAAAACAGGCAGTGTGCCAAATTTGGGCCATGGTTCATAGTTTGACATTCCCTGTGTTCATAGATCAAATTTCGAATTATGTCAAGTCCTACTGTTTATGTATAGACTGAAACACTAGAGTTGAAAAGTTGCTTTTCTTTTCAATGTGCGTAAGATTAAAATTTTCATTTATCATTAATAAAGTACATGGGCTTTTATATATTAAATTGCCCTAATTAATTTATCCAATGATCCTGAACATTTTCAAAAATGCCTTAATAGCTGGCCAGGCGTGGTGGCTCATGCTTGTAATCCCAGCACTTTGGGAGGCTGAGGTGGGCGGATCACGAGGTCAGGAGATCGAGACCATCCTGGCTAACACAGTGAAACTCCATCTCTACTAAAAAGACAAAAAATTAGCCGGGCATGGTGGCAGGCACCTGTAGTCCCAGCTACTTGGGAGGCTGAGGCAGGAGAATGGCGTGAACCCGGGAGGCGGAGCTTGCAGTGAGCTGAGATAGCGCCACTGCACTCCAGCCTGGGTGACAGAGCGAGACTCTGCTTCAAAAAAAAAAAAAATGCCTTAATAGATGATAGAGAATTAATTAATCTCCTCACCTATTAGGAAAAGTGTAATATAACTGGAAATTTTAAAAAGTGAATATAACTGGAAAATTTAACTAAAAATTACCCTAAATTTATCAGGATAAAATAATCAGTTGTTTATCCTTCAAAAATGAGAAGTTTATTCCTAAGTAGTATCACTGATTTGTTCACTGACTTGTTGATCAGAATTACTGATAATGAAACAGTCTTCATTTGGGAGATTCAACATGTAACCCAGTATATTTTAGATATTTCTTAAGCATTTTTTAAGCAGCTGCACATAAACAGATTCAATTTTCATATTACAAATAAATAACAGAAATTCTATTTAATTTTTTTCCTCTTAAAAAAATAAAAAACAAACCTGAAGTGCTGCCAGCTTCCTCAAAATCAATATTTCCAAGGTGCAGGACACCAGCTACTACCCGGAAGAGATCAAGCTTTTCTTCATCATCCAAACCAATTTTTTTCATAGCCGTGCACATTCTAATAAAATCACCATGGTCATCTAATAGAGGATCTTTCATAGAACCTGCCTTAAGGTACTACAAAACAAGAAGACACCAATTAACTGATTGTTACATTATTTAAGTACACTAAAACTACTACACCAGGTCAATTAATGCACTATATAACATGCAAAAATAAATTCTGTCAATGGGAAAATCTTCACTATTCTAACATTCAAAAACTAAATGACCAGGAAAGGTATACACAGGATCTCTCTGTTCTATTTCTCTATTTGCTACGTGTGAATCTACACTTACCAGCAAAAATTGCAATTAAAATAATGGAATTAGATGTTTTTTCAATTAAATTACAATTTTCACTCTAAAGTCTTATAATCCAAGGATATTAGAAAAAGATAAAAAATTCGGTGGAAAAGGAGGGAATATCAATACTTGTATCAACATTACAGATTTTTTAAAAATTAGGTAATGATAAATATATTCATTTAATTATTCCACAATGTATACATGTATCAAACATTACACTGTACTCCAATGTACAGTATAAATATATACTATTCTTGTCAATGAAAAAAAGAAAAACTAAGTTAAAAAGTGCAATAAAAAATTTAAATGTGACAATTAGTATGACACTTCTTTAGATTAACTGCCACCAACTGCACCAATATTAAGTAGTAGTAAATAGTGAGCAGGCTGATACAATTTTCATACCTTAGAATTCTTTTTTAAAGTTTTTTATATGCATATATATATATATACATGGTAAAGTATATTAGTAAGCACTATGCTTACTCTAATAATTTACACAATGACTTAAAACATTTCAGAAAAAATGAGAAGAAAATTTGTTTTCTCTCCTAAAAGAACTTGCATCTAATGTACTCATTTGTTAGACTCTATACCAACTCAGAAGAAAAAAAGAAGAAGAAAGTCAGGTCTGCAGAAACTAGAAGGAGAAACATAAAAGTTACTGGACATGAAAAGATTGTACTAGAAATTTTCCAGAACTTGAGAATACATAATTTAACATTAAGTAACAGGATCACGATTAACTGGTCATTAAAGATGCCTCCCGGAGACGGATTTTTTTTCCTCCCAGTAAACAAATGATTCCCAGCTCAAGCTGTAATTGTCTTTCCACAAAATTATTTAAAATGTTCAATTATGAATGTGCAACATTTCTGGAAAATATCTAACACAATAAAATTCAATTTATTCTTAAAAGAAGCAAAGGAAACAATCACATGCAGCCAAAACTGTTCAGCAGAAAACACACATCATGCAGAATTTTTAGTTTGCAGTAGAAGAATTGCTTCATTTAAAAACTATTTCTAATCAAAAGTTAATGAACATATTTGCTGTATGGCAGACTAAAAATACTGCATTTTTCTAAAAATTACACACAACCTAAAGACACTCAGATGGAACTGGGCAAAGGGTTTAATTAGTCAAAATGATCACCTCATCCTCCTGATAAAGAAGACATAAAAAGTAATTTAAACATATTAATCCATTATTTAACTATACACATAAACACACACTCACTCAATGCGAATAAGATTTCTGACAGAGTATACTGACTCTAGAATAAAAGGGTAATTTTCTTCTTTGGAGAGTACATGCTACTCTTTGGAGAGTAAACTTCAGTTTTCTTTTCTCTCTACTCCATTTTTTTCCATGGCAAATGATCAAATTTCTATCTTCCCCCCACCCTTCAGAACTGCTGCAATGTCCCACTAGGAAAGGTCTCCATTATCTTAGTGAAAAGAATATAACTACTATATTTTGATATCTCAGAAAAACATAGTCTTATCAAGACAAAGAAAGACACCATAATAAATATTAATGTTGCTTCTTAAAGTACCAACCATGGCTATAACAAAGTTTATAGTTTGTAATTCAGATTCTGTATCTATAATGATACATAAAATATCAAATTAAACAAAAATTAACTGTAGGGTTGTCTGCTTAGAATTTTAAATAAAGGAATATTTTATTTGCTTTCTATCCTTTTATATAAATATACTAAAAACATAAATCATCTCATCCATTTTAAGAGGAGTCAAAAATATCGGGCTTACAAATGTAGAAGCATTAAAAACTGACTATTATAAAAATTTGTTCGCTTACTCAATTTAAATTTTTAACAAAATTAATAAAAGTAACATTAACAAGTATCTATCATTAATCCTTAGTATTTCGTAATTTAAGTCCCTTGAGTACATGCAACTTAGTACCACTTACTAAACACTGCATATTAAAATTTAGAAGGGTTGTAAATTTCTAGATTAAGAAAATGTTTTATAAATAATTAATGGTATAATTACATCTATTCTTAGAAATATAATTTACTGAAACCAATATATAAATTTTTCATATTACATAAATATGATGTTTTAAACAGAACTACAATAATATACAAGCTTTTTTTTTTGAGACAGAGTCTCATTCTGTTGCCCAGGCTGGAGTACAGTGGCGCGATCTCTGCTTACTACAGCCTCCGTCTCCTGGGTTCAAGAGATTCTCCTGCCTCAGCCTCCCGAGTAGCTGGGATTACAGGCACATGCCAACACACTTGGCTAATTCTTGTAATTTTTTAGTAGAGACAGGGTCTCATCATGTTGGCCGACCTGGTCTCGAACTCCTGAACTCAAATGATCCACCCGCCTCAGCCTCCCAAAGTGCTGGGATTACAGGCGCGAGCCACTCCACCTGACCAGGTTTTTTTTGTTTTTAACTCTGTTGCCCAGGCTGGAGTACAATGGCATGATCACGGCTCACTGCAGCCTCCACCTCCAGCGTTCAAGCAATCTTCCCACTTCAGCCTCCCAAATAGCTAGAACTACAGGCATACATGACCTCACCCAGCGAATTTTTTTTAATTTTTGTAAAGATGGGGTTTCACTATGTTTCCCAGGCTGGTCTCGAACTCCTGGCTTCAAATGATCCTCCCGCCTTGGCCTCCCAAAGTGCTGGGATTACAGGTGTGAGCCACCACACCCAGCCTATAACATTTCTTCCCAAGAATGCTTAATCTATTTACTGTCTATATCAAGGCTCACTTCAGTCTTGAAATAGACAATAAATTATAAAAGACATATTCTTAAGCTCAAGTGGTAACATAAGAGTAAGTTTCAAAAATGCTAGAAGAGACTGATTCTTACGCAATTTAATACCTTCATGCTTGAAAACAGAATGAGAGGAGAGCAGTGCAGTGATGCCTAACCAGAAAGAACAGAACCTGTTGCTTCACTAGATACCAACAAGAGGTATAAAGTATTACACTGTGAAAGAGACTTAGATGAATATTTAGTTTTTTTAAAATATAAGCCTAAAAGTCAGAACTCTTACTTGGGCTCCAAAATAAAAATTATAACACATCTTTCAGTACGTTTTTTTTTTTTTTACATTAAAGATTTTAAGAAAAATGGTCTACTATACCTCAGGACTTTTGCGGTTCTGTAAAATCTGTTTGTCCGTTTCTTTGTTAGCAAAGTATCTAGTGCAGCCTCGGTTTAAATACTATGAAAAAACAAATTAAATATAATTAACATATATGATCCACAGGGAAATAATACAGGAGAAAACACAACTTATAAAATAGTGCCAACCATAACGAATTTCTGAACACAACCTGAGTACTGTTTAATCTCACCATTAAAATCAATACTTCTATATTTTATAAACATTTTCTTCCTAATAATAAAACCAGGCATATTAAAAATCCTAATCTCTGAAAGGAGATTAAATAAAATGATTAAAATAAAGATCAATGACATAAAAGTTTTCTACTTTTAAAGGGCAACAATTTTATATCTTTTCAGTATCAAAAATCTAAATACAGTGCATAAAATCATGAAAATCAACTTCCTACTAAATATGTAGAATCTCAAGTAAGGACCCATACTGTAGTTTAATTTTTCAAGCAGTATTTTAAATTCTGAAAAGTTATGAAAGATAAATACTATCCTTGATTTTCTTAATTTTTTATTTTTAGAGTCAGTTTTTTAAAACATGCTTTTCACATTTATTGAAAACTAACAATGACTGTACATAAATTACAGTACTTGCTTTATGGATCAAATAATTTAAGGTTTTCTTATTTCAATGATTTACTTTGCTTACCAAAGGCTTTCAAAAGCTAAATGCTTCCAAAATATAAAACAAGAGGAGTAGTTCAAAAAAAGAACATATATCGGTATCAACAAGAATCTACTGTTCACATTTATTGGTCTTGCAACTGAAATCTTGCT
Organism: Theropithecus gelada; assembly: GCF_003255815.1. Lineage (NCBI taxonomy): Eukaryota > Metazoa > Chordata > Mammalia > Primates > Cercopithecidae > Theropithecus > Theropithecus gelada. The sequence continues at coordinate 74,713,796 of NC_037671.1, read as the reverse complement.
TCATTTAAAAACTGTTTCTAATAAAAAGTGAATGGACATATTTGCTATATGGCAGACTAAAAATACTGCATTTTTTGGAAAATTACACACAGCCTAAAGACATTTAGATGGAATTGGGCAAATCTGATCAGGAAGGATGTACACAGAGAACAGGATGGACAAGTTTTTTAAACATCTCAGCTTGTAAACATCTCTTAAATCAGGTGACTATGATTTTATTGTACCATGGCATGAATTCCCAGATTAAATACACCACATCACACATACACCAAAAAAAATTTATAATAAATTTGAATGATATGGGGATAAATTTAATATTTTAGACAATCAATGCATCTATTGTTCCTTCTCCATTATAATTAAATGCTAAAATACAGTAAAAACAAGACAACTATATACATGTTTTTTTTTTTCATTCTACCCTAGAATATTTGTGAATAAAAATAAAAGAGAAAAGAGGACAATGTTGGTAAGCATTTTCAACGGACTGTTTCAAATAAGAGCTCTTTTACTTAGCAGAATAATAGCTTAAACACATAGAGCCAAAACAAATATGTTCTTTGCTACCAAGCATTTTGTCTCCTCACTCCAATTGTTTTGTCAAATACTTTGTTTCTGGACAGTGGGGCCTAATATTACAACCTTGGATAGAAATGTGTCCTTTTAGTTTTTCTGTAACTAGAACACTACCCCTGCCATCTATTCTTATTCTATCCACCCTTTCTTCACATTCAAGGATCTATCCATGATTACAGCAAATGGCTCCATAAAACATGTGCAGAAATATTTGAAATGTCTAAATAATGCGAACATTTTTAAACCTTTTACTTTTTAAAGTATATGTGTGATTAATACAAATGTTTTCAGACAGGTATACATCTACAATTCTTTACATACTAATTTTGATAGAGGAGTGACCAAAAACATTCAACAATTTTGGAAGTATTCAACCTATTGCATGTCTCCCCTTTGTTTTTAAAACCTGATCTCTCAATTATAACCAGAATAAACTACAGAAAAACCTGATGAAATCACTAACACACTTTTAAGTCACTTTAAGGCAGAATTATTTGGGAGAAGTGGATATAGTAGTGTGTGTGTGCCGGCATACAAGAGGAATATTCAAGATGGCAGATGTATGCAACGCTATTCCCCTACTTTCCCTCTTACCATCACAAGGACTCTCCTGTAAGAAAGGAAATCAGGCCTCCTGGTTCACACTGCAGAATCAGGAAACCCTCTAACCAGAAAAATTTCAATAGCTGCCCTTTCAGGATGCCTGCCATTGTACCAGGAAAGGCTGTATATTCTGAAACCCAAAAATACTATGTTCCCAAGCCTCCAAGCAGGAAGAAAAGCTAGATTAAGGCCAGAATAGTCACATCACTTTATTGTCAAATAAGTATTGACAAAACCGTACCATCATTATTACATTTTATGTAGTTCCTAGTAATTTATTCCTTTTTTAAAAACCATAGTAAAAAGAAATGCTTTCTTTACTTTCATGAAAATAATGTGGGCAACTAACTTCAAATTCCAATTAATCTGGAGAGTTCTAGAAAAGACTGGACATTTTAGAAGTATATAGATACATTTATAAAGCATTTTAAGACAACAGACTTTTAAAATTTGCAAATACACATTAAAAGAAATTGGTTGAAGTAAAAGAAAAGCTGTCTGCAAACACACACACACACACACACACACACACAACCACAGAGCAATAATTATGTGTGTTATGATTCTCAAATAGAGGGTTTCTGACCAAAAAAGACTATCGGAATCAGCTGGGGAACTCTATACAAATGACATTCCTTACTCACATTCCATTCCTTTGTATAAACAACATTCCCATACTCCATACAAGGACACTGTTTCCTAACCTGAGAATCTGAAAATTGTGTTAACCATCCCCAGTCACCGCTCCTAGAAACTCTACTCCCTTGGCTTGTAATGCTCGGGGATGGGGTGAGTGTGTGTGTGTGTGTGTGTGTGTGTATACGCGCACGCGTGCGCGTATGCGTGTGCGTGTGTGTGCGCTCTTCCCACCACATTCTAAGTTGCTCAGGAGCAGGGACTGGGTATTATTTATCTTTTTAATCCTGGCCCAATGCCTGGCACCCAATGGGTAAGCAATAAATATTTGTTGTTGAAGTGAATTAAGAAAAACAATCATCTGTCCTTTATTAATATTAATTCAGTGTTCAAACATTTTTACAGATAAGTCAAAGGTAACTTTAAAGCTAGTATTACAGAGCTATTATAAATTTCTAGTTGAGTTTAAATTGATAATAGGGTTTAACATCTATCCTTTTATCTATTCCATTATGTGCCTCCTCATATAGTAATATATTATAAACTCAGCAGTACACCTTAATAGAGATCTTCTCAGTACAGTGGTCATTCTAACATGTTATACTTGATCCAATGTAAGTTACATACACACAACAAGTAGATTTCAAAATCCACTAAAATAAGTTTTAGGCTTGATGGCAATTCTGTTTTCAAAAATTGTACAAAAATTTTTTTTTTCTTTGGGACAGGGTCTCACTCTGTTGCCGAGGCTGGCGTGCAGTGGCACAATCATGGCTCACTGCAGTCTCAACCTCCTGGGCTCAGGTGATCCTCCCACCTCAGCCTCCAAGTAGCTGGAACTACAGGTGATTGCCACCATGCCAAGTTAATTTTTTGGTTTTTTTTTTTTTTTGAGACAGGGTCTCGCTACATTGCCCAGGCTGCTCTCGAACTCCTGGGCTCAAGCGATCCATCTGCCTCAGCCTCCCAAAGTGTTGGGATTACAGGAATGAGCCACTGCACCCGGCTATATGAAATTTCTTTTCTTCTGACCTACCCGAAAATTATCTGGTGAGCTCAAATGAAGTTTTTCTCTAATATCTTCAGAAGCACCAGCACACAACCTATAAAAGATATGATAATTTCTTTCCTCTTTGCCTTGAACACAGATTCTAGATTTCTCTAGGAGATAATGTGAAACAAATCCTCCAACAACTGAGTTCTAAAAAACAAAACACAGAGAAAATATGTTTTTGCATTTAAAGTCTTAAAAGTATTATTTGCCAATGTTAAATTATTTACCTTTTCTAATACATATTTGTCTATCAAAGAAGTTATAACATTCATCAAATAAAGGGGAAAAAACAACTAAATGTAAGCATAGAGTATTTATAATGGTCATCCTTCATTTTAAACATCCTCATTTAAGTCTCTACCCAAATCCTGCTAAGTTTTGAGCCAATGAAGAATCACAATTGATCCTGCACTGTACTTCAACACAGGTGCTAGAATATCTTACATGACTAGCTATACAGTAATACTCAATGCTGAAGTCAAAATCAGTATCTGGGCTTTAAATTGTGAAAGGAGCTTTTAGATGGTCGTAGTGGACACGTATATTCCTGCAACCATCTAAAGTAACAATAAAACTTGAAGGGATTTATCATTAAGTGCAAGTACAGCACCAACTGACCCTTGCATTTTTATGAACACTCCCCAAAAATATCATTCCAAAGCTTACTCTCACTTACCTTTTCATTGAAATGTATTTCTACAAATTTCCCAAATCGACTGCTATTATTGTTGCGAACAGTCTTTGCATTTCCAAAGGCTTCTAGGAGTGGGTTAGCTATTGAGAAAAAAAAAAAAAAAATCAATCAAAAAATTAGCATGACGGAACAAAACAAAACATGCATAGTATATCTCCATTTGTTAATGTATATGTCTAGAAAAAAATGTACTAAAAAATATTAAGATGCATCAGGCGCAGTGGCTCACGCCTGTAATCCCAGCACTTTGGGAGGCCGAGGCAGGTGGATCACGAGGTCAGGAGTTCGAGACCAGCCTGGCCAAGAGGATGAAACCCCACCTCTACTAAAAAATACAAAAATTAGCCAGGAGTGGTGGCGCATGCCTGTAATCCCAGTTACTTGGAAGACTGAGGCAGGAAAATTGCTTGAATCTGGGAGGCGGAGGTTGTGGTGAGCCGAGGTCACACCATTATACTACAGCCTGGGTGACAAGAGCAAGACTCCATCTCAAAAAATAAAAAATAAAATAACATGAAGGAATTCACATGTAATGCCAAATTCCACAAATATTTATTGACTACCCACTATGCTCAGGCACTATTCAAGTCCAGGAGATGTGAAAATTTCTCAAAAATATAAAAAGAAAATGTAAATGTTATAGGACTAAATTTTTAAGCTACTATGTTACAAAATGTATAATTCGACTTTAAAATTTTTTCCCTAAGAATTTTACTGTTTTATCAAGTATATTAGGCCCACAAGAGTAATTAGATAAAACAGTAAACCTCTTGTGAGAAAATACAGACAAGGGTTGTATTACTTGACTTACTTTTCTAAAACATCTAAAACATTTTACATATTAATAGTCTCCATATTTAACATTTTTACATGTATATCCAGTGAAATTTAACATATTAAGAGTTTACAGAATTACCTAAGAAAGATTCTCAGAATAAAAGGTTTTAAAATCCTAATGAACAAATATAACATTTTCACTGTTATTTTATAATCACCTATCCACATATCATGACTGGATAAGAGTTACTAGAGTCTACTCTTATACTCACCTAAGTCTCAATCATACACATACCAAATTAGTGTTAATCTTAGACACATATTCTCCTTCAACAAACTTAAAGTGCTTCATAATGTTTAGTGTTAAAATTTTTTTTATGAAGCATGTTCTTCCTATAATAAACATGAAGCCGGCCAGGCGCAGTGGCTCATGCCTATAATCCCAGCACTTTGGCAGGCCAAGGCAGGCAGATTTCGAGGTCAGAACATCGACACCATCCTGGCTAACATGGTGAAAACCTCATCTCTACTAAAAATATAAAAAAGTAGCCAGGCGTGGTGGCGGGTGCCTGTAGTCCCAGATACTTAGGAGGCTGAGGCAGGAGAATGGCGTGAACCCAGGAGGCGGAGGTTGCAGTGAGCTGAGATCGTGCCACTGCACTCAAGCCTGGGTGACAGAGCGAGACTCCATCTCAAAAAATAAATAAATAAAATAAAAAATAAACATGAAGCCATATTTCTTATGAAGACTTTTCAGGTCAATTTCTCCTATTCTATCCACAGCAGAATGCTTAACTAGTCTCTAAACTCTTTTAAAGATCATTCCCCAGCCATTTCACGTGCCAAAATAAGAAAGAAAACATTAAAACTAAAAGAAATATTAGCATATATCTCTCATGTTTCAGATGCGACAAAAAAACTGAAGCCAGCATGGTCAGCCGGGGCGCAGTGGCTCACACCTGTAATCCCAGCACTTTGGGAGGCCAAGGTGGGCGGATCATGAGGTCAGGAGTTTGAGACCAGCCTAACCAACATGGTGAAACCTCGTCGCTAATAAAAATACAAAAATTAGCCGGGTGTGGTGGCGGGCGCCTGTAGTCCTAGCTACTCAGGAGACTGAGGCAGGAGAATCACTTGAACCCGGGAGACGGAGGTTGAGGTGAGCCAAGATCATGCCACTGCACTCCAGCCTGGGTGAAAGAGTGAGACTCCATCTCAGAAAAAAAAAAAAAAAAAAAAATGGTCAACTCACTCTTCAAAGGCCACATAACTGTCTGCTGACAAAAAGGACTCAATTACAGGTCTCCCCAACTCCCTTATCAGCAATCTACTAGTTTTTGCAGAAGAATTTAATACAAGTAAAATATCCCAAAATAGGATAAGAACCTCTCCAACAGAAAATCATATTAATGCTACTAATAATATACTCATTCCAAAACCAGCAACCAAACTTCTATTAAGGATGGCATCAAAAGACTCTATGCCCTTCTAGTTACATTTACTATTATCCATTAAGAGGCTACAGAGCTGGGCACACTGGTTTACGCCTGTAATCCCAGCACTTTGGGAGGCTGAGACAAGTGGATCACCTGAGGTCAGGAGTTCAAGACCAGCCTGGCTAACATGGTGAAACCCCAACTCTATTAAAAAATACAAAAATCAGCCAGGCATGGTGGCACACACCTATAATCCCAGCTACTCAGGAGGCTGAAGCAGGGGTATCACTTGAACTCGGGAGACAGAGGTTGCAGCGAGCCAAGATCACACCACTGCACTCTAGTCTGGGTGACAAAGTGACTCCGTCTCAAAAAAAAAAAAAAAAGCTATGGAAGCATTTGGAATAACAGACTTTGCAACTTATCTCCACTATAACACACTACATACTGTACAGCACATTACTGTGGAAGAAACTGGGCTTATATCCAATTGTCAAGTGAGTGTGCTCCTCAAGTGAGCAAATCACAATACTAATTAGTCTTTTACTGAGGTAGCCCATAATTTGTTCTGTTTTATTAATTTGTTCAGTTTTTAAGAATGACTCCCTCGCTAAAGTAAGGCACTTTACTGTGAATAAAGCATTACTTACGAGGTAAGTACATATTTGGGTATGTTACAACACCACATAAAAACTATAAATGAAACTAGAAAATTCTTTATATTAAAAAAAACTTTATTGATGCTCAATTTTAAAAATGTTTATTAGAGTTGTATTTAGATTGATCGACATGCAGATTTTACATCATTGTGAAAAATGCACATATCATTTGCTATGATCTAGCAAAATGCATGAACATACAAGGCCCCATTAAGTTTTTGTTCAACTAACATTTTTCTTTAAAATGTCAAGAGCATGTGTGTTGCACTCGTAGAGTCCCAACTACTTATGAGGCTGAGGCAAGAGCACTGCTTGAGCCCAGGAGTTTGAGACAAGCCTCGGCAACATAGTGAGATGCTGTCTCTACTTTAAAAACAAAAAAGGCCAAGAGAGTGTAAAATATGCATTTACTATGGCATGTAGTTAAGATGTCTAGGTTTATACCCGAATTTCACAACTGATGAGCTATATGAGCTTCAGCATATTTAAATATTATCATCTTTAAAGTAGGGATAAAAGAGTTTCTAATTCATTCTGTGAAGATTTAAATTAGATAACAGATTTTTAAACAAATAGGATAATGCCTAATACATCCCATATATGTTATTATCACCATCATTATTAAAAAATGCTTACTGAGTACATAGTGGGGGAAAGTAAGGCAGGGAGAAGGAGAAAGAGTGTTCAGAGAAGCCTGTTTAAGACAGTTCAAAGAACTACAAGGAGCCCAATGTGATTAAAGCATAAGCAGTTAGAAGAAACATGACTCTAGGTGAGATCAGAAGAGGCAGGAGCCAGACCACACAGAGCACTGTGGGTGATGTTACACATCTGGCACATGATGTTGAGCAATATGAAGCCATCAGATGATTTAAAGCAAAAGAAATTGTTCTGGCCAGGTGCGGTGGCTCACCCCTATAATCCCAGCACTCTGGGAGGCTGAGGCAGGCGGATCACCTGAAGTCAAGAGTTCAAGACCAGTCTGGCCAACATGGTGAAACCCCATCTCTACTAAAAATATGAAAATTAGCCAGGCGTGGTGGTGGGCGCCTATAAGCCCAGCTACTCGGGAGGCTGAGGCAGGAGAATCACCTGAACCCAGGAGGTAGAGGTTGTAGTGAGCCGGGATCAAGCCACTGCACTCCAGCCTGGGTGACAGGTGAGACTCCGCCTCAAAAAAAAAAAAAAAAAAAAAAAGGAAAAGAAATTATTCCAACTTCCATACAGAGACTGGATTAAGGAGAAGTAAGAATCTAATTGAAGAGACCAAGCAGGAGTCTATGATGCAGGAGGGCATCATGCAGGAGATTCAACATAATGGTAGTCTAGGCCAGTAGTCTCCAAACTGAGCTACAAGAAGATTTTCTAAGGAGGTATACAAGCATGGATAGCTTAAGGAAATCAATTTACACACTACTGCCTTTGTTAAAAAATGACTTCCCTAAAAAAGCACCTAAAGCCAAATAACCCTTCTTCCTCTTCCCTTTACACAAAACAGCTCCACAAAACAAACAGGAAGCTAAAGACATTCCTGTATTTCTTTCATTCATTCAGCAGATATTTACGCTCTGTATCAGTTACCATTCTAGGGGTTTGCAATATGAAACAAAAATCCCTGCCTTCTTAGTGTTTTCATGAGGTGGGCGTGGGGGCAGAAACAATTGATATTAGGTAAATAACAAGATGATATATGAGCAATGATTTGTAGGAGATAAGACAGTCTTTTGCATCTCTGAGAGAAGAACATTCCAGACCACTGAAAGAAGTCTTGTAACTTAATTTCAGTACATGCATAACAACAGAAAAATTAGCAATACCTTCAACAATTCTGTCATCAATATCTTGACCTGTTCCATAGGATTCAGTCAGGTATCTGTTTAAAATATAGGATAAAAAATGTTGATGACAATAATATGGTATACAATTATTTATAATTTTATTATTTAGTACATATAAAACTGAAACCTAGATCATCGCTATAACAAATGTGTACTTAAATGCAACTATTCTGCGACAGCTTTTTAAATGTATTTAAAATTCTATTTGGGGCCAGGTGCAGTGGCTCATGCCTACAATCCTAGCATTTTGGGAGGTCAAGGCAGGTGGATCACCTGAGGTCAGGAGTTCGAGACCAGCCTGGCCAACATGGTAAAACCCCTTCTCTACTAAAATACAAAAATTAGCCAGGCATGGTGGCACATGCTTGTCATCCCAGCTACTCGGGAGGCTGGGGCAGGAGAATCGCTTGAACCTGGGAGGCAGAGGTTGTGGTGAGCCGAGACTGCACCACTGCACTCCAGCCTGGGTAACAGAGTGAGACTCCGCCTCAAAAAAAAAAAAAAAAAAAAATTCTATTTGGTGGTGCTATGCTCATTACCTCAATGATGAGATCATTCACAACCCAAACGTCTATGTCACAAAATATATTCATAACAAACCTGCACATGTATGGCATGAATCTAAATGCTGAAATTATAAAAATGAAAAATAAATTCTATTTGTATTGCATTTAACATCTAACCTATTACATTTAACATCTAATCTAAAACATTATTTTTAAAATTGTTTTGGGAATGTTCTGATTTTATCCAACTATTTGATTTTAAATATATCATATTCATCAACTACAGGAGATTTCAAAGCCTTTTGTGAGAGCCTATTAATTCAATCTTCGGCTACGGAAAACAAGGCAATCTGCCTCCGAACAACTGGGAAGTTATCACTCTTCATGTTGTTTCACTGAAATATGAAACACAGACAAATAACTATTTGCCTGGCACATTCCAAAACAAAAAGCAATCCTTAATTTAAAATATAAGTTCATATTATAAGTTTATAATTCCTTAACTTTTTGTTCATTTTCATATATTAACCATAGACTCATATAGACTATTACATACAGGAAAGAAAGAAAAAGAAATTGAAACACTTAGAATCCAAGAATACTGGGAAGCATTCATTTAACCAGAATTGTGTGTGTGTGTGTGTGTGTGTGTGTGTATAAAATAGCTGTTAAACTCTTCAGTTGATTTTATATAGATAACTCTGAACAGCTTACATATTTACATAATGAATAGCACAAGTTCCTAGTACCACTATGCAGCAATCAACTAAGAACTGTAATTCTGTGGGAGTAACACTGGTGAGTATGCTGCTCCTAGCAGTAGTTCAACCACTAGATCTAACCTCATGGGTATGTAAATTAAAAGAACTATACTACAATGAGTGTTACGATTCCTTCCACTTTTAAAATGCTATAATTCTAAACAACGTGTAAGGCCAGGCATGGTGGCTCATGCCTGTAGTCCCAGCACTTTAGGAGGTCAAAGTGGGAGGGTCACTTGAGTGCAGGAGTTGGAGACCAGCCTGGACAACATAGCCTAACCTTGTCTCTACAAAAAAACAATTAGCCAGGCATGGTGGCACATGCCTGTGGTCCCAGTTACTTGGGAGGCTGAGGTAGGAGGATCATTTGGCTTGGAGGAGATCGAGGCTGCAGTGAGCTATGATCACACCACTGCCCTACAGCCTGGGTGACGAGGCCACACAGCAAGACCCTGTTTTCAAAAAACAAACCAAACCAAACAAAAAAACACAATGCAGAGAGTTTAAGTTAATGTCAGCAAACGGAACACGTTCAGAGGCAGGCTATAGCGAAATAGAAATAAGGAGGCCAATTATCATAAGCTTAAGGTAAAAAATGGTCTTTTTTTTTTTTTCCCCCCCCCAAGACGGAGTCTCACTCTGTCTCCCAGGCTGGAGTGCAGTGGCCCGATCTCGGCTCACTACAACCTCCGCTTCCCGGGTTCAAGCGATTCTCCTGCCTCAGCCTCCTGAGTAGCTGGGACTAGAGGCGTCCACCACCACCCCTGGCTAATTTTTGTATTTTTAGTAGAGACAGGGTTTCACCATATTGGCCAGGCTGGTCTCGAACTCCTGACATTGCGATCCGCCCGCCTCGGCCTCCCAAAGTGCTGGGATTACAGGCGTGAGCCACCACGCCCAGCCAAAAAATGGTCTTAACCATGCTAACAACAGAAATATAGACAGAATGTAAATGTTAGATTCTTAAGGAACATTTCTAGATCACCCTTTGTCTAACCAGTACTGGTCTCCTCCAAGATCCTCATGTGAATAACATGTCAGAGCAGGCTTTCAGTCATCTATAGACTAGCTTCCATATAAGGTGTCTGTATCTTAAAAGGGGTAGAGCCCACCATTCCAAACTATGTCATGAAGTATGCAAAGGTATTAAAAGTCAACCAGTTCAAATTCTCAAAGAAATATTTACACAGCCATGTTCATAACAGCACTATTCACAATAGCCAAGAGGTGGAAGTCACCTAAATATCCATTGACAAATGCATGGATAAACAAATGTACCATATATCTACAATAAAATATTATTCAGCCTTCAAAAGGAAGGATGGGATACAAAATACTAAAAAATAAAAATAAAAGGAAAGAAATTCTGACACATACTACAACATGGATGAATCTTAAGTTGAGCTAAATGACATAGGCCAGTCACAGAAAGACAAATACTGTGTAATTTCACTTACATGAGAGATAGCTATAGTAGTTAAATTCACAGAAAAACTGGAAAGTAGTATGGTGAGTGGATAAATGGAGTTGTTGAATCGGTCAAGTTTTAGTTTTCCAAGATGAAAGTTCTGGAGGTTGTACAGATTGGCTGCACAACAATGTGAATATACTTAATGCTACTATGCTATACACTTAGAAATGGTTGACAACTTTTACATATGTATTTTTTTTTGCCAGAAAAAAGTCAACCTGGGCCGACCGAGCATGGTGGCTCATGCCTATAATCCCAGCATTTGGGGAGGCCAAGGCAGGAGGGTTGCTGGAGCCCAGAAATTCGCAATCAGCCTAGGCACCACAGTAAGACTTCATCTCTACAAAAAAATTAAAAGATTAGCAGGGCATGGTGTCATGTGCCTGCAGTCCCTGCTATTCAGGAGAATGGGGTGAGACAATCACTTGAGCCCAGGAGGTCAAGGCTACAGTGAGCTGTGGTGGTGACACTGCATTCCATCCTGGGTGACACAGTAAGACCCTATCTCAAGGGGGGAAAAATACGATCAACCTGCTCAAATATTTCAAGTTAGCTGAATACTCACCTTAGAACAAATTTTGTATTTTCTGTTTTACCAGCTCCTGATTCGCCAGATACAATGATAGACTGACTCATCTTGAGCACCTTCATGTCTCGAAAAGCTTTATCAGCTAGGGTCAAAATAAGACATTAATGATGGGCAATATATTAAATACAAAGTTAATAACAGAAAGTTCACTTTAGGAGCACTTACTCTTAAAGAAATCATAAACGTTCAACGTTAATGAAATTTTAAAATAAAGCCATTCAAAAGTGTTCAAATCATTTTAGAAGTATTTACTTTAAATATTCTATCTTATTATCCTAAAAGTTAAGTGATATGAAATCCAAACAAACAACTCTTAAGTTTCTGATACAATGTCTTGATATTATGGGCTATGGCTCATCTCTTCGCAATTCCAGAGCTGATCTGCAGAGGGATTTAGAAAATGGTCACTACACATAACTAATGAAGTCCCCAGCGAAAAGCAGGAATTAATGAGCTTCCAATTAAGAAATCTGGCAACCACAAATTCGGCTGGAGAAAACAAAATACATAATAGCAAAATAAATCTGTGGGTTTTTTTCCTATAATACAACTATTAAATTTATGAATCTTGTAGAATTTGTCAACATTTTACAACGACGCAAAATTAACAGCTTTAAGTTTCCTAGATTTGCCACTGTTTATACATATAATTTTTAACTATCTTCATTACACTCCAACAATTTAGGCTATAAACTGTATTAAATGTGAAGTCTACACAGACAAGTTGAAACAATTTAATGCTGTTAAAGCAGTCTCAAATTAAGACAACTGTAATTCAAAATTAGGTCATCACAATTTGGCTATATAAGACTATTTCTCACCTCAGACATGTGCCAAGAAGACTTTAGAAATGGCTTTTACTCTAAGGGGAGAATGCAAACCATATGCAAAAGTACACACATCCCAATGCAAACCATATGCAAGAGTACACACATCCCTTTGTCCAATTTATCAGCAGCCTGTTCCCCTGTTCCACCCCTGACCCATTTTTGGTTTTTTGGTTTTTTTTTGAGACATGGTCTCTCTCTGTCACCCAGGTTGAACGTGGTGGCACGATCTCAGCTCACTGCAGCCTCGATCTCCTAAGCTCAATCGATCCTCCCACCACTGCCTCCAGAGTAGCTGGGACTACAGGCAAGCACATGCCTGGCTAATTTTTTCATTTTTTTTATAGAGACAAGGTTTTGCATGTTTGCCCAGGTGGGCATTGACCTCCCAGGCTCAAGCAATCCGCCCTCCCAAGTGCCTGGATTACAGGCATGAGCCATAACACCCATCCTCCACATGTTTTTAAAGAATCATTCCAAACACTTGTTTTTTAGCAGTAAAAAGCTAAAAATAAAAGCTCATCGATTTACATTTTAAACATGTAACTTTTCTCCAGTGATAAGTTTGCACGTATTCAGGTTCTAAGGGATTTTGCAGGCTGAACACACGATGCCTGTCATAGCTTCTTTCAGCCAAAAGTAAATCTGCTGCTGCCCTGGTAGAGTAATTATGTCAGCCATATTTACCCTACTTAGTAGTACACAGCACACAGGTCAACCAAATCTGGAAGTGAAGTCTGGTTAGGCCAACACACAAGCATAAAGAGAAAGCCCAAAGAGAAACAGGCTGCACTACGAACTAGTTCCAACACATGTCACTTAGCTGCTTTATGTCTGAATGCAAAGGGTTAGCTAACACTTCCGTATTTGGTGGGAAGAGGGGTAACTGCTCATTCTGATCAAAAACCTCCACCCCCTAAGCCTCAGATCTGGAGGACTTCAAAATAAAAGAGAAGCTGAGAAAGGCAAAGAGACACTACTATCTTCCCACACAGGTTCTCCAGCAGTATGGAGCATATACTACTTTTAATCCTTTAATTTTATAAACCCCTGATGCAAGATGATGCCCAGAAGTCTGTTCTTATAGCTCAAATCTAGTCCAAGTAACACACTCACAAGGGATGAGCTGGGTAAGAAATGAAGGCCAGGACCTCAAAACTGAGAAGGAGGACACTTTTAAGATGCAGCTGATGGTATTAAAGAGCCTAAAAGTACCATTAGGTCAGTTTTATTACATCCTACTTTCAACTGGGCAGACATCCCTTACAGGACACAGGCATTTAACACAGATAATGATGTACAGTATGCCTGCCCCATTAGTTGACTGCAAAAGTATTCTTCCCCACCCTGTGTAAAATACTTGCTCCTATCAATGTTGAGATATCCAAGAAGTATACAGTTCCTCCAAAATACATGTTCAATTTATGGTATCTTTTATTAATCTAAAAGAAAAATTGAGTAAATCTGTACAATATAAAGAAAGACAAGAATTAAAATACAATTAAAATCACTTACCAATTGCAAAGACATGAGGTGGTCTTGTCCCAAGAGATTTTCCTTGGTATGACTTTATTGTTTCTGAAGAATATATTTTAGGTATGTCAAAGTATGGATTCACTGCAATCAGAATGTTGGCGACATATGTCTAAATATGAAAAGCATAAACATAAAATTTTCCAATTACTATTTTCATTTAAAGATAAACAAAGCTCATAGAAGAAATAAAATACAAAAAAATCTCAATTATCTATATAACTAAGACTCCCAAATCAGTCCTAAATATTCCGAGTATTCCCTGATCTTTATAGGACCCATATTTCTCCAATTCTTAATAAATATTTGTATCTTACCAACCCATAGGCACCTCAAGTTCAGCATATCCAAACTCAAAATCATCTCTTCCCACCTACCTCTGCCTCAAAGAAAGTATTCTCCTTCCATGTGCTTCCCCAAGGACATGGCATCACCACCAAGTCACCACAGACAGAAATCTGAGTCTCTAGCTCTATCTCATTCAGCCTTCTTCTGTTGACTCTACTTACGAAATCTACTCCTACACCTAAGTTTTGGTCCTTTGTATTCCTTACCTAGTGTATTCACCCTGCTACTGAGGAGTTTAATACAGCTCGTAGCACCTTCTAGGCCCATCCCTATCACTGAATGCCAAGGATTGATTTAGCTCTGTGGTGACCATTTGGTTCCAGATTTCTTCCAAACAATATATGCTAACCATTATCTATAATATTTATGGGTTAAATGTTTAATGAGCAACTTAAGCTTGCTTTTTATTTTGGAATTTAGCACATATTAGATGTTCAACATGAGTCAGTTGATTGAGTAAATTTTGCCTCTAAATATATTTCTAATCAAGAATAGCCACATGTAAACTTAAATATGTTCTTTATTTAGTTGATTTTGAAAAAAATCAGGGAGAGAAGTAAAGTCTTAAAACTATATATAACTAGAAGATGGCAAGTACACTCTTTTGGAATAGAATAAATAAGTCCTATTTCCCAGCTGTTACTACTTGGACAGATGGCAGAGACTAAATGTAATTTAGTCAGAATTAAGTAAGTACAATTAGGCAAACTGATAGTGATATAAAAGATTAAGACTGTCATTTGATCTAGTAAGTGTCAAAGAAGCCATGTGTTTTCTTCGTTCAAAAATAATGAAGAGCCCCATCTTTATAACAGGAGAACTACAATGGGGTAATTCATCTCCAGCCACCAAAGGACTATATGGTTAGGTCATATTGTAATAAAGTCTCATGCATGCCCAAAGAATAATTATAATTAAAACATACTAGGTGAAGTATCCATCTGAATGATTATTTCAGATCATTGTTTCATTCAGAATGAAGCCCTATTTACACTGAAAGCATTTTCTTTCATTTTTGAATATTCTGGACTTCCAAGGTAGAGTATCTAGGGTCTAATGAAATTCAGCAACTAAATATTTAGGTTCTATGGTCAGCATTCCTGTGTTCTTAATATTTCCTCAAATACTACCTTCTATTCTAATTTACATTTTGTTCCTCATTCAAATTTTTAATTTCAATATACATTCCTTACAGGCTGCCTTACATTGTCTTCCAAACAATGTGGAAAGTGAATCAAACATATCTACAGACATACCAAAAGTAAAAAATCAAAACCAAAAACCATTATAGTGCTTTCAAAAACACTCAAACTGGACATTTTTAAGTCCAAAAGATACTAAGCAACACTCTGAATTCATAATTTCTTTCCACGAACACTGATTAAGTGCCTTCTATGTACCAGGCATATTTTAACCCCCGGAGTTCGAGTTGTAAATTAGAAAAAAATATTTGTCCTCACTAAGCTCATACTCTATTCAAGAGGCTCAGATCAAGCATGATTTTCTGTTAGAAAATTTCAAGTGTGACAAAATCAAAGAGTACCACTTGAAATAATTATCTCCACAAAAACTGACACCATAGGAAAATACTTACATAAATTCTGTCTTTACTATATCGAACTTTGATATTATGGAGCAGTGTGGCTTCATTTAGATACATTAGTGAACCTAAAACATAAAATTTATATATCACTAGAGAGTTGAAGAAAACAAAATAAAACAATACTATCTTAATCTGAATCACTTTGACTTATCCTAAAAATCAATTGTTAGGTTACATTTAACTCCATCTTTTTTAAAACCCAGGCTGATGTAAACCCTAGAAGCTGATTTAAAAGCGATCCAGTTTACATGTGTTACAGTGATATTTTTAAGTAATGAATTTTCAACTAAAGGAGTAAACCTAGTGAGTACCAAGTGAGTACTCATTAATGAAGGTTGATTAAAAAGTACAATTCAAGAGGGAAAAAAGTACTATAATAGATAGCTCTGATTTTAATATACTTCTGACACAACAAAGTGATGACACTAATCCAATCTGATACTCAGAATTTCACAGATAAAACACAAAAGATAAAACTTTAGAATGGGAACACACCATCAAATCGTTCAGGGAGTCCCTCACAACTGACGTAAGAAGAATCCTGGATAAATTATGTATGTCTTAACCGAGAATATGAAGCTAATTAATAGCAGAGTTTGAACAGATAAATCTTGTTTCTGTGACATCTGCTCTACTAAAGTGTCAGGGTTGACTCCCAATCTATTCTCCAAGTCCTTCAATCTCCTGAGCTCCATCTCTATCCCATGCTAGAGTAGACAAAAACCACTCCTCTTCTCAGCCACCTTGTTTCTGTTATTAGCACCACCATTTTCTCTGTCACTGAAATTGTAAACCTTAGTCAACACTAAAATCATCTTCTCTCTCCCTCCTTATTCTAAACCAGTTTCCAAATCTTTATGCCATGTAAGAAAGTATAGCATAGTGCCAGTTCATGGCAGGTACTCAAAGCATAATCTGAATCTCTCAATGTATCTCCTTTCTTTCCATTTCCACCATTCCAATACCAGTTAGTTCTCATTACCTCTTTTGTGATCATGGTAGCCTCTTATTTACCTATTGCCTCAGTCTCTCTCCTCTTTAATCCAGACTTCTCAGCACATTAACTAAAGTAGAGCCCTCATCAAATCTCTCTCCCCATAAAATCATCACTGGGTCTCTATCAACAACCATATTAACGTCTGATCAGGGCTCTTAATAAACCTACATTCATGACCTTTTCACATAATTTTCCACAATTCACCTTAATACTAACTTACAGGCAGACTGAACTATTTATTAAATGCAGGTATCATTCATCTATCAGCTTCCGTGTAGAATATCCTCTACATTTCTAGGTGTCAAAAATCTACCTATTGTTTAAGCTCAGTACACTTCCCCATTCTCACCACCACCACTAGAACTATTATCTTCTTTGTAATTTCTTTATGGCTCTTACCACACACTGCCAGTGTTATGATAATTTTGCATATCTGGTTTTGTCTACTATATCAGATCCTTGGGGGCAAGATGCTGCCTGATTCATTTGTTTGGTCCCTCACTGAAATTGCTCATGTGCCTACACTGCATGTATGTTAGGTGTTGAACACACTATTCAACACCTAACCAATGCTGTCAAACAAGAGCCTCTTGCCATATACCTACCTCCACAGACTGCCCATGCATCTATACTCATTTAATGCAGCCAATTCACTTTCACCTCACTGCTTTTTTTTTTTTTTTTGAGACGAACTCTCACTCTGTTGCCCAGGCTGGAGCACAGTGGCACGATCTCAGCTCACTGCAACCTCCGCCTCCTAGGTTCAAGCGATTCTCCTGCCTCAGTCACCTCATTGCTTTCCAGTGCCACTTAGGGCAGAATAAAAGAGAGTAAGAAGTGGGTGGAGGCTCCTAACAGCTGAATGGCAGCTTTCCTTTGAATTGAGGAAGGATATAGAGAGGGTTAGGCAGCAGAGGTATTAACATATCTCGTTTGGGTATGAGGTCACCTACCTTTCTATATCCCTAATCTTCTTCCATCCTTGTCCCCTGGAGCCTGGTCTTCATGTTCCTCTTTCTTTATCCAAAGCACTCTGTTGAACCACTCCCCACTTTCCTCTGAAATACCTGGTTGCATGATGTTGTCACTGCTTCCTTTAAGTAAAAACTCCTAATCCTACAGTACACTTCCCCTGTGAATGCTAATCATATAAGCCTACACAGACATGGGAATTACTACTTGCTCTCCTATCTTTACTCCTTCCACACTCGCCACCTACCTTTTCAGGGATGTGTGTTTATTAAACCAAATAAATCTCCAACTGATGAAATATCTGCTGACTACAGTAAGAATTTGGACAGGAGGGTATTCCTCTGAAATCATGCCACACAGGCCATTCCATTTTCAAGAAGACACAGAAAAAGAGAGAGGGAGAGGAAAATATTTGCAACCCTTGTTTTGCCAGAATGTGAAATGCTAAGTCCCAACTGCCTACATCTCCCTAAAGGTATGACCTAGGGATGTTCACGAGGGCCTCTCAAATAGCTTCCTGCTCTACCGAATAATTCCTTCTTCCTTTCCTTTCCTAGTAGTCAGTCATAGGATTACTTGGCTTGGCTATTTACATGCAACTCTTTATGTAAACTGTTTACCTTTTATGCCTAATTATTAACAGATTTAACTATACCCAAAAGAATATTAAAATGTTGAAACAATTTAACCTAAGACATGTAACAAAATATTTGAATAAACAATTAGTTTCTTTATAAACACTGTTTTAATA
Organism: Theropithecus gelada; assembly: GCF_003255815.1. NCBI lineage: Eukaryota > Metazoa > Chordata > Mammalia > Primates > Cercopithecidae > Theropithecus > Theropithecus gelada. The sequence continues at coordinate 74,695,165 of NC_037671.1, read as the reverse complement.
AATAAATATATAACAAATATATGTAAACGTTTCTAATGAAGATTAGGTATGACTTCATTATTAAATTTAGATATCTGACTAGAGAGTTGTCTCAGCATTTAAGATCCTGCTTAATCATTACAGCTCTGGCTCACTAAAAGAAAAAAGGAACCCACAAACAACTTCAGTACAGAAGTCAATCAATTCTAAATATATGTTGCTGTAGATGACATTGCACTACTGAAAAAGAGACTGAGGCAACTTTTAGAATTCTTTCCAATTGTATTTATTTATTATTTAGAGACAGAGTTTCACTCTTGTCACCCAGGCTGTAGTGCAATGGCGTGATCTTGGCTCACTGCAATCTCTGCCTCCTGGGTTCAAGGGAGTCTCCTGCCTCGGCCCCCCGAGTACCTGGGATTACTGGCGCCCACCACCACGCTCAACTAATTTTTGTACTTTTAGTAGAGATAGGGTTTCACCATGTTGGCCAGGCTGGTCTCAAAGTCCTGACCTCAGGTGATCCACCCGCCTCAGTTTCCCAAAGTGCTGGGATTACAGGAGTGAGCCACTGTGCCCGGTTTCTTTCCAATTTTATGCTCTATACTTTATTATTCTCAAAATCTAATAGACAATAATTCACGAAGAACATTATGTGCCATGAAAGTCATAGTAGCTCAAAATCAGCAGGGAAAAATGCTATTATTTTCCTTTTAATTACTGACTTCACATGCCCAATTTTCCTATCAAGTAAAACAGCAAAATTAACATACTAATTTCTACATATAAAACCCTTCACATAGAAAACTCGGTGCAGTGGCTCACACCAATAATCCCAGCACTTTGGGAGCCCGAGGCAGGCAGATCATCTGAGGTCAGGAGTTTGAGACCAACCTGGCCAACACAGTGAACCCCATCTCACTAAAAATATAAAAATTAGCTGGACATGGTGGCGCACACGTGTAGTCACAGCTACTCAGAAGACTGAGGCAGAAGAACTGCTGGAACCTGGGAGGCGAAGGTTGCAGTGAGCTGAGATCATGCCACTACACTCCAATCTGGGTGACAGAGCGAGACTGTCTCAAAAAAAAAAAAAAAAACTTAGACCTAAAAGTAGGTAACAAATGTTGCTACATTGTTAGGGCACTATTAAAAGACAACACATGGTGGGGTGGGAGTGAAATATCCTCATCTTTGTCCCCACTTCCTCCATAAAAAAAAAAAAAAAAAAAAAAAAAAAAGACTTAACATGCCTCTGTTTCAGTAGAACCTTCAACACGTACTTCAGAACACTCTCTACAGGCATCAATCATTTAATCTTCACATTATTACCATAATAGAAAGAAGAAAAGAATTTTAGAAATATGCACGTGAGACCCTGTGTGTGTGTGCATGTGTGTGTGTGCATGTGTGTGTGTGTGCAAGTGTATAACACAAAGTTACCACTATAGTAGTAGCTTTGTGTTACAGTGTGTCATTCAGCAGAGGACAGTGGTATGGTGGCATGCCTCAGATGAAAGTACTAAGTGATAGAACCACTGCAGTTGGAAACCCTATATTCTAAACTCAACAATCAAAGCTGTGTTAATGATGTGGTTTCAGAAAAGGGCCTTCAGTAGGGATGGGCTACTATCTTATGAGAATAGTTAACACCCACACATTAACATTGCTGCCATCTGGCATCACCAAGGAAACCACCTGCAAGAGGCAGCAAATACTGAGGTTGTGAAAATTTAAAAGTTAGACAAGTATAGCAAGACAAAGCAAATGGAGAGAGAATGTTTTAAAATATTAATTTAAGAAATGGATTAAAAACTATTCAAAACCACTTGTTACATTCAGAGACATACACATTAATATATGAATAGGATTGATTCCCAGTTCTGCATACCCAAGCAAGTTTTAACAGAAGAAAAAAAATTCCATTTTAGATATGGTAGAGTCTCATTCCTTATTATTTTATTCTGATTGCTATCCAGAAATGTATTATTTAATCAGACAAACTCTCCAGCAATTTCGGAAAGGAAGGGAATTCTACATTTTTTTCCTCAACGTCTTGCACCTAATAAAAACAGCTACCATTTATTAAGAGTCATTAGACGCTGTGCAAAGCACTTTATATCATCTCTAATCATACAATATACACATTACTTCGATTCTACAGATGAGAATTTCAGAAGAGAGATGAAATGCCCACGAGCACACAGCCTCCTAATAACATAGTCAGAGTCAGAATTACGCTTGCCTAACTCTACAGTTACAGTCCACGGCTCTCCCATTACTCCCACTATTCTATGCTGCCACCATTCTACATATGGGGGTTTCATAGGTTTACTCAAATGTGAATTCCAGAGAAAATCAATAATAACAAATCTATGCCTTTCTCTTACCTTTTCTTCTCAAATGGAGAGTTTGTAGTATGAGGTACCTTTAATGAAATCCATGACAACTGTACATAATTGTTAACACTACCTTTTTTTGTTAAATGGAGAGTTGTTAGTGTCAAGTACCTTTAATGAAATCCATGACAAGTGCACATAATTTTTTACACTGCTGCCCCCAATATGAAATGATTACTGCTTAATCTTAAAAATGTAAGAATAAACATTGGCCTGTTCCACAGAGAAAGGCTTTTTTCATCAAACATGCCAAGATGTTATAAGTCACATTAATGCTGTTTTAATATAATCGTTCTGAAATTAATTTTTCAATTAGTAATTATATAAATTTTTTTAAATGCTTGTTTGCTTCAAATAGTGATGTTAAATGCCTCCTACCAGCTGAACTTCCAAATTAGTGAACTACACATAGTACTATAAAAACCACCTGACTCTAGATAAGGTTCAATAACTTTCAAAACTGTTAAAAAGAGACCTTTAGCTCAAGCCTCACAGTAATTACCATTCCCCATATTTATACAACTCAAATAACACCAAAAGAATACCCAAGACTCTTTTGCAAATATGAGACAACATGGAGGACTCAAGTTCCTTCATTCACATGAACATTCGTGTCAAAAGACTAGATTGTTTCTGAACCAGCATAGTGTATTAGTAATATAACCACTCATTTATTTTTTTAAAAGAACAGTTTCCTTTTCTGTGCAGAGAGTTGATTTTTAACTTGGTACTTACAGTTATCTTCCACATCTTTTTTACTGTCCTCTTCTGCAGGAAACACTTGGTTTATGAGAGCCAAAAATGTCTAACAAGCAAAACAAATGCTCATTAAACTCAAGGCTTTTAAATAGTAAGAACAATAGAAGGGCTTAATTGGTTGCATACACTGTAATAGTGGCAACAATATGTTCTATATTAAAATATAATACAGATCCTACTGTTTTAACAAGTTATTAACCCCAAAACAGAACAACAACTTTACTCAAAAATATCATCTACTATTACTGTGGATGTGAAATCAACAATAAAAATCAGTAAGTAAGTATCCTAGGCTCTAACACCTAGAGAAGGACAAAAAAAGAGGTACATTAATATTAAATTTACATACATATGCTATTTAACAATTTTTTAAAACAAAATTTTGATGTGGTAGATACAGCAATTTTAGTGTTTTAAAAAAGGAAAAAGTGGCCAGGCACAGAGGCTCATGCCTATAATCCCAACACTTTGGGAGGCTGAGGCAGGTGGATCACCTGAGGTCAGGAGTTTGAGACTAGCCTGACCAACATGGTAAAACTCCATCTCTACTAAAAACACCAAAATTAGCCGGGTGTGATGCGGCACACCTGTAATCCCGGCTACTCGGGAGGCTGAGGCAGAAGAATCCCTTGAACCCGAGAGTTGGAGGTTGCAGTGAGCCGAGATCATGCCATTGCACTCCAGCCTGGATGACGAGAGTGAAATTCCATCTCAAAAAAAAAAAAATTAAAAAGTAAAAAGTAACATTCAATCAGATATAACCAGAGGATTATATTAATAGCTATTGTTTCAGTAAAATATATTTGACACAAACTCCTGTACAAAAATCTGTCAGAAATACAAAAAGTATCCAAAAATATTTCGTCTGTAAAATTACAAGTATCCATGAATACTTATATTTATTTTATCACTTAAATGCTCTAGTAGACACTGTAGAATTAAGATAACATCTCATCAGAGAGAACAAATGATCTCAAATGACATCCAAAGAGAATTAAATTTTAATCCATGCCATTCTCACAGTTATTTAGAAGCTGACACAGTACTTCTCAAACAATTACAATTACTCTTGTGGTTGAAGTTTCTAATTGTATCAAAGAAAACTGCAGGGAAAAATGGTTCAATTATTTTAAAATAATACTTATAGGGGTGTATGTAGTGTATGTGTGTGTGTGTGTGTGTGTGTGTAAAGCTACAACTATAAAGAGTAAAATCCACGCTGCTGGGACTACCTCAACTCTAAGCCACCCAATGTAGAAAACTGTTATGCCATAAAAACTCTGGAAGTTAATTATTTGGAACCCAGTACACATGTTCTTAATGTTATAAATGTGGAAAAGTTTGTAGGACAGGCCACACAAAAGCAAAATTAACCCATAATGTACATTAAGTATATTAATAGTAATATAAAACAATATATAATAATGATTCTATAGGAAAATGCATTCAGAAATAACTGCTAATGTCATATATGTATATGCCCACCTTTCACAGCCATGGCAAGAGGGTTACGGGCTCCCCAGACTTCAGGGTTTACTGCTAGCCTGGTAGGAGCCATGTCAAATTAAAAAGGTTCCAAGAAGTTAGATGATGAGGGGAGTGGGGCTGAGGGGAGGCCAATGACAAAGAGCTGCTGGAATGAGAAAGTTAAGAGCAGGCTAAAAGGCCAGTAAGGAGTCCTGAAAGGTGTTTTGTCTCCCTCCTGCTTTATTTCTTAAATTATCACCAGCCCCATCTTCCTCTCTCCTTAAAGAGAAAGTGTTTCATTAATTGTTTTCTCTTAGAGGAAGGAGGCTTTTTTCTGCTAAAAACATATCTTGATCACTCAGCATTAAACACCTACCACAAATCAAATACAGAGCATCAAGCTCTAATAACAGAATAAAATATGCCCTGCACTTGAGATTACATAGTCTAGTAGGGAGGGGGAGACAAGGTAAACAATTCTCTCCAATAAAGATTAAAGAAGAGCTAAGAATTTATACCACTCCTCAAAGGAAAAAGTAGTCAAAGAGTCAATTCTACCGAGTGGGGGGAGGGGGAGATGGGTATTCATAGAAAAACTTCATCAACAAGGTGACCTCAATCTTAAAGTAAAATAAGTATTTTCTAAGCAAAAGGATAGGGAGATTGGCCAGGTGCGGTGGCTCACACCTGTAATCCCTGCACTTTGGGAGCCCCCGGCGGGTGGATCACCTGAGGTCAGGAGTTTTAGACCAGGCTGGCCAACATGATGAAACCGCATCTCTACTAAAAATACAACAAATTAGCCAGACATGGTGAGCACCTGTAAGCCCAACTACTTGGGAGGCTGAGGCAGGAGAATTGCCTGAAACTGGGAGGCAGAGGTTACAGTGAGCCAAGATCATGCCACTGCACTGTTGTTGCCAGCCTGGGCAACAACAGCAAAACTCTGTCTCAAAAAAAAAAAAAAAAAAAAAAAGAGTGGGTATGGAGAGTGGCACTCCAGGCGGAGGCAATGTGAGCAATGACACAAAGCACATAACATCACCTGGGGCATAGTAAGGACTTAATACTTGCAGAAGAGAAGGAGAAAGAGGAACACAAGAGTAAGAGTATGAAGCGGAGACTTGGTTGACAAAACATAAGACCAGCAAAGCAGACAGGGAAAAGAAAATGCAGACCCTTCTATGCCATAAATTGAGGGCTTCCGCCTACAAGGCTTCAAAGCAGCTTCTTACGACTGCTGCAAATACAGAATATGAAACCAATTTAGTGGATTAAAATAGCTTTCTTTTTTTTGAGACAGGATCTCTCACTCTGTCACCCAGGCTAGAGTGCAGTGGACACAATCACAGCTCACTGCAGCCTTGACCTGCTGGCTTAAGTGCTACTATCACTTCAGCCACCAGAGTAGCTAAGACGGGCATGTACCACCATACCCAGCTAATTTTTTAAATTTTTTGTAGAGACGAGGTCTCACTATGTTGCCCAGTCTAGTCTCAAATTCCTGAGCTCAAGCAATCCTCCCTCCTTGGACTCCCAAAGTTCTAGGATTACAGGCATGAGCCACTGCACCTAGCCTAAAACAGCATTTTTAAAAGAATAAAAGTTATTACAAATTATCAGAATGCATAGCATGTGCTAAGAATGTTTCTTTTGACCAACTGTTTCATTTACAAGTAAACACACACAAACACTACATACACAGTTGTTGAAATGTAAAATTTATTTCTTATAAATTCACACACACACATACCTAATGCAATGTGAAATCTATTTTACTATGGGTTGCAAACAAAAATCCTGAAAAGCCATTGCTATCATCAAGACATGTTCCTCACTCCCTCATCTACATTTCCACTGTACTTCCACTGCGTACACACTGCACAAAGGTGTGCATGACCAATCCACCCCTTTATGTACTTAATTCCTTAATTATATTTTGAAGCTGATGATCTCTAGGCAATGAATGAGCTAAGCAAAAGATTGCTTCTCTTAAGGATCTTTTTAACTGTCTGGTTATTATGGCAGTATGTTTATTAAGACCCTGATCAGAAAGTAGGGAGGAAAATCAAGATTAAAGGTAATCTCTGAGAACTTGTTAATCTTCAAAAAAATTTTTATGGAAAAAACATACACTTTAGTTCACAGAATTATCTACAGATCCATGAAATTTATATCACTTCCTAATGTAAACAGTTTTTATTGGTTCTACATATGTACCTGAATATTAATAAGGCACAGTATAAGCATATTAAAATATTTAAAATATGGAACAGTGTATCCCCTTAAATCAAGTTTCTTCTATAATTGAACTGAATTGTTCTGTCACCTGTGGATACAATGAAATATACATAACAACTATATATATACACCTAGGAAATACACTCTCAATTTCATTTTGGCCTTTTGATTTACTGTTAAACAAAAATCAAAAACCTTCAAATATGCAAAGTAATCGAGCTTATTTTTTTAAACATGTATTGTAAGTACAAATAGGTACTTGTTAATAAGAGGAAAAAACCTGAAATACTTTGTCTTTCCTGTCCTGAGGGTATCTTTAATTGGCCTCCTCTAACATGGCACATTATACATTATGCATTTTAGTTCCTGGGTTGTTTACAGTAACAGAATAGTTTTCTCTGTGAAAAGACCTCATGAGAGATCCACCTTGTTTTTCTAAGGTTCCCAGAAGGATGGTAGTCATATGGCATTAGTTAACCATGTATCATACAATATAAATTATTCATGAACATTTTCAGTCTAAAGTAAACAGAAATGACATCTACAAATTTAATTTAGTCAGAAGAACGGTTTACCAGGCATACTTGTTAAACTAAAAATTGTGGACATCTATCATAGGAATACGTATTACTGTGCAAAGATAGCTAAGAGTTGAAAAATAAATCAATGGTGGAACCAAAAGAATAAAAAGAGATTATTCCCTCTGGAAAACTTCCCCTCAGTCTCTGAGAATGGAGTGAATTTCCACAAAAACGACTGTATCAGTCTCCATGAAGACTAAAAGAGGTATTTACAATGATGCCTTCTCTGTAAACGATTCACAACTCCTAGTCACCTTTCCCTCAGACTTTCATTTTGTAATGCTGTCTAGTTTATGTCTACGCATACAAAGAAATAAATATCATGTGTACAGAACTAAAGCATCTATCACAAAAATGACAGCAATAACTTTAAGTGAACAAAAAATGTTTAAAAAAGACTTTATAATAGAAGCGAAGGCAAAAAAGCAAAATCTGATAACCTCACATTCACTTTTCATATTTTTACTTTGTGACATGTCGATCACAGACACACTAATAACTTTAGTAATGTGGTACAAGAAATAAAAATGTCATTATTGTTTATATTTTATCATATAGATAGTTCTTAAGAATGAAAGGCTCACTAAGAACTGGATGATCAAAGGGATGTGAAAAAAACAAAGCATGAAAGGCTCACTAAATTTCCATCTGATTTTATCATAGGACACCATTTTTCCCCTAGGGCACAGGCCTCTGATTTAATCAAAGAAGTCAGGAGAAAACAGACTCACTTACCAGAAATACGCTTTCCCAAATACCTACTTCATTAAGAAGACAGACCTATCTCTTGTGAAAAAAACACCTATTTTTGAAAGAAATCACACTTCAACATCTTTCTGAGAAACTCACCTTGCCTTTCTGATTCAAGGGTTCAATTGTTAAGCTGTCGGGGCCAATATCCACAATGTTGCCCATCTGAAATCCATCTGTAGGGTGTGGCGCCCAAACGGGCTTTCCATCCTCCATTTTTGAAGGAGGATCCACTATCTCCTGTTTCCACTCTCCACTGTCACCTGTTTCAAAGGAACAAATACAGCAACATGAAGCATTTTCGAAATATATATAAAACAAATAACGTATCTTTTTCAAAAGTTCACATGTAAATCCCAACTAACAAACACATCTACCCCTGCCACATAAAATCCCCACCTCCTCCCTTGCATCTTGCTGAACTCTGCCCGCCCCCGCCTGGCTTTTTTTTTTTTTTTTTTTTTTTTTTGAGATGGAGTCTCAGTCTGTCACCCAGGCTGGAGTGCAGTGGCACAATCCTGGCTCACTGCAAACTCCGCCTCCCAGGCTCATGCCATTCTCCTGCCTCAGCCTTCTGAGTAGCTGGGATTATAGGTACCCACCACCACACCTGGCTAATTTTTTGTACTTTTAGCAGAGATGGGGTTTCATCGTGTTAGCCAGATGGTCTCAATCTCCTGACCTCGTGATCCGCCTGCCTCGGCCTCCCAAAGTGCTGGGATTACAGGCATGAGCCACCGCGCCCAGCCGCCTTTATCTACTTTTAGATGAGGCCAAGCAGAGGTTGTTCCACCCTCAGGTACACCTGCTCTACTACTGCCTTCCTTCAGGTATGACTGCAGTAGAGTATAACCTTCTGGCTAGAACAGAAGCAAACAACCATAGTTTTTACCAGTTGAGTGTAATTTATAACAGCACTCCCTTTTGCTACCTAAAGTATTCTGCATTTGTACAATTAAACGGTCATAGGAATAGATATTATTATGGGGAGATAGCTAAGAGTTGAAAAAAATAAATCTACTGCAGAAGTAAAAGGATAAAAAGAGAGAGTATTATCTCTGGGAAACTTTCCCTCACTCTCTGAGAATGAAGTGATGTGCTCCCGAAGCTCATCCTCATAGAACTACTCAGCAGGCCATTTTTGTCGTTTTCTTATTTTCCACTGAGGTAAAACTGACATACAGTGAAATGTACAAATCTAAGTATACAAGCTGATGAAAATGGACAAATGGATATAGCCATTTATGAAACACTCCAATCAAGGTCATGAGTGGCGGCTCATGCCTGGAATGCCAACACTTTGGGAGGCTGAGGCAGGAGGACTGCTTGAGGCTATAGTGAGCTATTACTGTATCACTGCAATCCATTCTGGGAGACAGAACGAGACCCTGTTTCTAAAACAAAACAGTTTTCTCATGATTCCTTTTGGTCAATAACCATCCCCCATGGGCATCCCTACTGTTCTGTTAGTTTCTGCCTATTTTTGAACTTCATGTAAGTGACATCACACAGTATGTATTCTTTGGTATCTGGCTTCTTTCATTCAACAAAATGTTTTTGCTTTCAACATATTTAACTTTGTTATGTGTACTAGTCCAATGAATGACTATATCACAATTGTTCACCTGTTGCTCTGTTGATGAACATTTGGACTGTTTCCAGTTTTTGCCTATTGTGAATTCTAACCTAATTTTTCCATTATCCCTGTATGGTTTCTTTCATACTTAGCATTCTGAAATTTAACATTCATAATTCTGTCTATAAAGAGTAGCCAAAACAATCCATGACATGCAAAATACGTTGTTTTAATGAGCCTGGATGCTATGAGACTAATGTGTAACAATGAATCATCTAGTGAAAGATCCCAGATGTAGTTTCAGCATCTTCACAGGAACTTATTTCTTCACTACTTATCTGTATTTAAAAAGAAAAGCTGATTCATGTGCCACAATCCTCCTTTTGTGTGGCATTTTCAAATCTGGGATCCTCAGGTGGATGCTCTCGGGTGCAGTTTCACGCAAGTCAAGGACGTTCGGCATACAGTTCAGTCAAAAAGCAACTAACTATTGGCATGTTTGCAACTTGCTTGTTGGTTAATGTTATCTATGCAGTGGCTACAAAGTGAGTTGCTTTCCCTATTCAGCAAATGCTATCAGGTTTATATATAATTCCAAGTTGACAACTTAGATGAAGAGTCTCCATAGAAGTGAATCAATACCACTACTTCAGACTTACATCACCACACATACATCTATACTCTTTCCCTAATCATATCTAGTCCCATGGCTTTAAATAACCATTTATATATGAGTCAGTGCTCAAAGTCGGTGCTCTAGACGAAACCTCCATTGAGTTCCCAGATGTTTACTTGTCTACTGGACACCTCTTCACAAATGTATCTAATAGGTGTAATATAATTATTATGTTATTATTGCCATGGTCTACCACTCCAGCTTGTTCTTCCCTATATCAGTAAAGGCACTAACAACACTCATTCTAATCAAATCCGAAATCACCCCCAATCCTTGAGCTCCTTCCAAATTCATATCACTTCCTTAATGTTGTCAGCTTTACCTCCAAAAGGCATCACAAATCCACCTCCTTCTCTGCATCTCCTCTACCATCCTAGTTCAAATGAACATCATCTTTTACCCGGACTTCTGTAATCAACTCTACTCGTGCCACTTCATGCATATTACTAGTAATCCTACCAAAAGGTAAATCTAATCATTTAATTTGTTTCATCAGGACTTGGACTACTCCTCTCTGTGTCCCTAAGGCCCAGCACACAGTAAGCAACTCAATATTCACTGGTAAATGAATGAATTGTTCACACAGTTTGGGAAGAGTAAAAGTAGGTGTAGACTTAGAAGAGTTGAAATATCATTTTCTTTTTTTTTTTTTTTTTTTGAGACTGGGTCTCTCTATCACCCAGGCTATAGTGCAGTGGTACAGTGATGCAATCATGGCTCACTGCAACCTTGACCTCCCACGTTTAAGACATTCTCCTAGTTCAGCTTCCCAAGTAGCTGGGACCACAGGTGCATGCAGCTAATTTTTGTAATTTTTATTTTTTTTATATACGAGGTCTCATTGTGTTGCCCAGGGAGGTCTTGAACTCCTGGGCTCAAGCAATCAACCTGCCTCAACCATACCAAGTGCTGGAATGACAGGCCTGAGCCACTGGGCTCAACCTGAAATATCTTCAAATCCTAGGCTCAGCCAGGCACAGTGGCTCACACTTGTAGTCAAAACACTTTAGGGGAAGGAGACAGAGCAAGATGGCTTAATAGAAGGCTCCAGCAATCATTTCCCCTTCAGGAACACCAAATTTAACAACTATTCACCCAAAAAAAGGCATCTGCATGAGAACAAAAAATCAGGTGAGCAATGTACCTGTTAAAACCAGTCCCCGGTTTTAACATCACATCAAAGAAAAAGGCACTGGAGAGGGTAGCAAAAACAGTCTTCAACTCTCAGCACCACCCTCTCTCTCCCCACCCCTTGGTAGCAGCAATGGTGGTGTGGTGAGAGAATCTACAGGCTTGTGGGAGGGAGAGTTCACAGAGCATTGAGAGAAGCCCTAGCCAGAGGCAAATAGTTCATCTCAGTAAGCCCCACTGCAGGCTAAATTGCTCTGGGATCCTAAATAAACTTGAAAAGCATTCTAGACCACAAGGACTGCATTTTCTGGGCAAGTCCTGGTGCTATGATAGGCTCAGAGCCACTGGGTTTGGGGAGCATGTGACCTAGTGAGAACACTAGCTGGGTGGCCAGGAGTGCAGCTCAGTGCTCTGTTAAAGACTCCTCCCCTCCACTTCAGAGGAGAAGAGGGAAGGGTAAAGCGGACTTTGTCTTGCAACCTGGATACCAACCAACTCAGTCATAGCAGAATAGAGAACAGGGCAGGTCCTGAGGCCCCCATTCCAGGCCCTAGTTCCCAGGCATTTCTAAACACACCCTAGGCAGAAGATAACTCACTGATTTGAAGGGAAGAACCCAGTCCCAGCAGAATTCATCACCTGCTGACTAAAGAGCCCCTGGGGCCTAAACAGTCAGCAGTGGTAGCCAGGCAATACTCACCATGGGTCACAGGTGAGACTGAGAGCTACGCTGGCTTCAGATGTGACCCAGCACATTCCCAGCTGTGGTGTCCATGGGGTGAGATTGCCTCTGACTGAGGAAAGGAAAAGGAAGAGTAAGGGGGACTTTCTCTGGCAGCCTGGGTACCAGCTCAGCCAGAGTGGGTTAATGAGCACCAAGCGGGCTCCTGGGGTCCCTGATCCCCGGCCTTGACTCTTGGGTGGCATTTCCGGATGTGCCCTGGGCCAGAGGGAAGGCCACTGTTCTAAAGGGGGAGACTGAGGACTGGCAGCATGCACCACGAACTGACTGAAGAACTCTCAGGCCTTGAGTGAACATTTTGGCAGTAGCCAGGCTGTACTTGCCATGGGCCTGGGATGGTGGCCATGGAGAGAGACTCTTTGCTTGAGGAAAGAGGAGAAAGAGTGGGAAGAACTTTGTCTGTGGCTTGGGTGCCAGCTCAGCTTCAGAGAATACAGCAGCAGGTAGATTTCTAAGGTTCCTGACGCCAGGCCCTGCCTCCCAGGTGGCATCAACCCAAAAGAAAAGGACATTAATGAGCAACAAGAAATCATCTGAAGGTACAAAACTCACTGGTAATAGTTAAGTACACAGAATATTCTAAAACTGTAATTGTAAAACCATTTAATACAACTACTATGGAGAACAGTTTGGAGGTTCCTTAAAAACTAAAAATATAAAGACCATATGATCCAGCAATCCTACTGTTAGGAATATACTCAAGAGAAAGGAATCAGTATATTGAAGAGATATCTGCACTCCCATTTTTACTGCAGCACTATTCTCAATAGCCAAGATCTGGAAGCAACCCAAGTGCCCATGAGCAGAAGAATGGATAAAGAAAACATGGTACATATATACAATAGAGTATTATTCAGCCATGAAAAAGAAAGATCCTGTCATTTACAACAACATGGGTGGAACTGGAGGTCATTACGTTAAATGAAACAAGCCAGGCGGAGAAAGGAAAACTTCACATGTTCTCACTATCTGCGGGAGCTAAAAAAAAAAAAAAAAAGGAAACAATTGAACTCATGAAGACAGGGAGTAGAATGATAATTGAGGCTGGGAAGGTAGTGGGGTGGGGAGTAGGGATGGTTAATGGGTACAAAAATATAGTTAGAATGAATAAGATCTAGTATTTGATAGCACAAAAGGGTGACTAGTCAATAGTAACTTACTGTCATTTAAAAATAACTAAAATAGTACAATTGGATTGTTTGTGGCACAAAGAAAGAATAAATCCTTGAGTTGCTGGGTACTTCATTTACCACAATGTGACTATGGCACACTGTACACCTGTATCAAAATATCTCGTGTACCCCATTATATATACACCTACTATGTATAAACACACACAAAAAATTTAATTTTTAAAAAAAGCACTTTGGAGAAGCCGAAGTAGGAGGATCACTTGATCCTAGGAGTTCAAGACCAGCCTGAACAACACACCAAGACTTCACCTATACAAAAATCAAAAATTTTAAATATCAGCCAGGAATGATGGCATAGCCCTGTAGTCCTGGCTACTCAGGAGGCTGAGGCAGGAACATGACTTGAATCCAGGAGTTCAAAGTTGCAGTAAGCTATCATTGTGCCACTGCACTCCAGCCTGGGAGACAGAGTAAGACCCTGTCTCTGGGGGAAAAAAAAAAAAAAAAAAAACCTAGGCTTGAAACTCAGCTCCACCACTTTCTGACAAGCTCTTAAGCAAGTTATTTAACCTCTTCGATTTTTATCTTTGTCCTTATCCATACGGTGGGATATCACTTACCTTTCAGAATTGCTGTGAGGATTAAGTGACAAAACTGAGATCACTGTTCTACTGGCACCCAACAGATACTAGTCACACCCCTCCCCCTTTCCCCTTTCCTTCCCCACTATATCCCTTGTTTGAAGCCACCAGTCAGTTTCAAGACAATAGTTGTGGTCATTTTAAATACAAAGAGAAATTACAGAATAGACAAGAGGGATCATTTAGGAAAAATCACCTGATGTCACTGTGTGTAAAATTTGTGACAGTGAAAAAAAAGAAAAGAAAAGAAAAATCACAGCAAAGCAAAACTCCCAAAGTCCAAAAAAGAATGGCAAATTAAACTTCAAACTACTTTCCTATTTTCAACTGTTAACTACGACTTCCCAGTTAAGGTAACAAATTTAAAGGCACACAGCTAACGATGCTCCTTCGTCAAAGCCCTCTTTCTACAGTACAGGGATTCTTTACAAATACATCAGCCCACGAGGATGGAGAGAAGCAAAAAGCAGAAAACAGAAGCATTTTCTAATTTGGAAAGCAAATGGTTGAGAGGCAACCAACAGCAACCACAAAAGAGCTGAATTCCAAGGCATGAATTTGAAAATATGAAAACCAACCCAAATTATACTACAGAATCCTCAGAAGATACAAGAAATTCAGTACAAGGTTCCAGAACAAGGGTGAAATCTAGAATAAGGAAAACTAGGTGAAAGTTGTTTGAGAAAGAGATTTCCTAACACCAACCACACAAACGCCATATTAATGGACAAACTGACCCCCCCACCCCGCCCAATCCCCACCACCCCCACCAAGAAAAGTCTAGAGCCTATTCTCTGGAGAAGACTCTGGAATGAGAAACACTAAAAAAAATCATGGGTACGCCAAAAAAAAAACAAAAAACAAACAAACAAAAAAACTGCTTAGGAGATAGGATCTCACTTTTTCGTCCAGGCTGGAGTGCAATGGTACAATCACGGCTCACTGCAGCCTCGAACTCCTGGACTCAGGCAATCCTCCCACCTCAGCCTTCTGAGTAACTGGGATTACAGGTATAAGCCATTGCCCCTGGCCGAGAGTCTCTCCTTGACCAACCAACTTTAATTAGGCTCCTCTGAAACCTCTCCTCAACAAGGCCTCAACCTTGGCCTTAACTCCGTTCTATCCCTGCCAGGCCTGCACAGCCCAGTTTTAGCAAGAATCCTGCTAAATCAATTTAGAAAGACTCCCCAAACCTTGACACTTGATCCAATTCCAATCCCCCACCTTTCACGTCATAAACCAAAAATAAAATCCTAAGCCCCTAACCAACTAAATGGGGATCCCTCTAGGACGGGGGAAACCCAGAGGAAGTTGAAAAACTGAATTCCCAGCCAAGACAGGAAGGGAGGTCAGACATGCCTCATTATACCCCCCTCCCTTTTGGAATTTAGGCACAACTGACCAATATTAACATTAAAATCGAGATCATTCAACCTGACTCTGGTACAGTATCCACATGCCAGACAGCAGACCCTGAAGGGAATAAAAATATTTTACCCCAAAATATATTTGACGTATTTTGAAATGGCCCTACAAAGCCGTCTTCTGTGGGGGAAATTTGCATCTGCAGAGAATTTCATAGTAATTAACGCAGCCAGGCATTTCCAGGATGGATCTGGGCGAGATTAACCAAGTCTGACATCTTTTAAGGTCTGAAAAGAGACATTTACCATCATTCTCTCTGCAGCCTGCTACCTATGAAGCTTCCCTACATAACAAGAACCTCAACATCTACGGATCTTTTTTTTTTTTTTTTTTTTTTTTTTTTCTGAGTCAGAGTCTCACTCTGTTGCCCAGGCTGGAGGGCAGTGGGGTAATCTGGGCTCACTGCAACCTCCGCCTCCAGGGTTCAACCAATTCTCCTGCCTCGGCCTCTGGAGCAGCTGGGATTACAGTCACCTGCCACCACGCCCAGCTAATTTTTGCTTTTCTTCTTTTTTTTTTTCTTTAGTAGAGACAAGGTTTCACCATGTTAGCCAGGCTGATCTCGAACTCCTGACCTCAAGTGATCCACCTGGTTCGGCCTCCCAAAGCGCTAGGATTCACAAGCCTCAGCCAGCGTGCCCGACTGACATCCCCCTTATCTTAACTCGAGCATTTCTTTCTACTGACTTCGAGTCTTTAGACAAAGCTTAACTCTTTCAACTGCCGATGAGAAAATCTCTGAATCCACCTAAGACCCATAAGCTCCCCATTCCGCCGTCCCCCCACTTCAAGATTTCCCAGTTTTCAGGCAGAACCAACATATACCTTCCATGTATTATGTCTTCGCCTGTAATTCCTGCCTTCCTAAAATGTATAAAACCAAATTATAACCCAACCACCTCACACACAGTTTCTCAGAACTTCTTGAGACTGTTCATCGGGCCATAGTCACTCACACTGGCTCCGAATAAACCTCTTTAAATATTTTACAGTTTGCTTTTTCCATTAACACTCTAAAGTCCCTGACCTGACTTCAGTAAAAATCCTGTTAAGTCAGTTTGGCAAGACTTTCCATGCCCTTGATGTCTTCATGAATAATTTTCCATCCACTGATCCACTCGCTCTATTCCTTGGCTGTAAATCCTGTGAAAAGAAAAAATTCTCGGAACCCCAACACTAAGCCAAGGAAAAAGTCAAGCTGGGGACTATGTCAGGCAGGCCTACCCCCCATTTTATTCCTAAACAAGAGAGCTACAAAGATTTTTTTTTAAAGCTACATACCTCCCTCACAATTTGCCCATAAGGAAACTCCTTGTGGATGAAGGACAGCCAGAACTCAAAGTCATCCCGCTGAGGCTCATGTGAGACAAACGCATATCTCATTGCTTTTTCTACCATATTGTTTCACTAAGCCAGACTAAGGCATAAGATTATTTCCTCTATCCTCCTCTCACATATAAATTGTGTACTCTGTGAAAGGTTAATCAGAGACTCAAAATAATGCAACAGTTTGTCTCTTTTCTACCTAAGATTTGGAAGTCCCCTCCCCCTGCCTCAAGTTTATCCGCCTTTCCGGACGAAATCAATGTACATCTTACACAAATTAATTGATGTCTCATGTCTACCTAAAATACATAAAACCAAGCTGTGCCCTGACCACCGTGGGTACATGTCCTCAGAACCTCCCATGGCTGTGTCACAGGTGCATCCTTAACGTTGGCAAAATAAACTTTCTAAATTGGTTGAGACCTGTCTCAGATATTCTGGGTTCACAATCCCCAGCTGTCTTTGCCATATTCAGGACTTGAGGCCCATCTCACCCCCGCTACTGCAATACCCCTTGATAAGAACTGAAAGGACTGCTATGGACTAAATTTTGTTCCCCCCAAATTCATATGTCTAAGCCTTAACCCTCAATGTCTCTGCATTTGGAGACAGGGCTTTTAGGAGGTAATTAAGATTAAATGAGGTCAGAAGGGTAGGGTTCTAATCAGATAGGATTGGTGGCCATATAGTAAGAGGAAGAGAGATAAATAGATCTCTCTCCAAGTACATGCACCATGGAAAGGCCAAGTGAACACGCAGAGAAAAGGCAGCCACCTAGAAGCCAGGAAAAGTGCTCTTATCAAAACTCAACCGTGATGACACACTGACCTCAGATATCCGGGTTACAAAACTATGAAAAAAAATTTCTGTTGTTAGAATACAAATGTTTGTGGTATTTTGTTATGGCAGCCTGAGCAGTCTACACTTCTATCAGACTAATACCACCCCTACCGCAAGAGTCTTGAATAAAGTATTCCTTGCTGTTTTAACAAGGGTCAGAATAATTTTTCTTTAACAACATAATAATAGAAATGAAATATTCACTAGAAGCTATAGAAGATAAAGACAAGGGAATCTTTCAGAGAGTTAAAATAAAACGAAAGAGACAGAATCAGAGGCATGTGAACCACAGCAACTCCATCTTGAATAGGTGGTGGGTAAAATAAGGCTAAAACGTACTGGGTTTTAGACATTTAAGGCATCCTAAGTCACAGGATGAGAGAGGAGGTCAGCACAAGACACAAGTCATAAAGACCCTGCTGATGAAACAGGCAATAGTAAAGCAGCTGGCTAAAACCCATCAAAACCAAGATGGCAACAAGAGAGACCTCTGGTAGTATAATCAAGAAGTAAACATAAAAATGGGCAACCAGCAGCCTTCGGGGCTACTCCGTCTGTGGAGCAGCTATTCTTTATTCCCTTACTTTCTAAATAAACTTCCCTTCACTTTATGGACTCGTCTGAAATTCTTTCTTGCGTGAGATTCAAGACCCCTCTCTCTTGGGGTCTGGATCAGGACCCCTTTCCTGTAACAATAGAAAATTGGGGGATAAGAGAAAAAGGAAAATAAAATGTGAACATGAGACTAGTAAAAATAATCCAGCATCAAAATACCAGGAAAAAAAAATCCCTCCACACGCCCACTCCCCAAAAAGAGAGGAAGAAGGCTTTGAAATATCCAAAGAAAATACACCAGAACCAAAACACATGATTTACTAGCGTCTAGTCAAAATTTCCAGGGAGCCCTCAACAATGTACTAGAAAACAGACACACAGAGACACCACTGTCAAATTTCAGAACACCAGAAATAAATAAAATGTGCTACATATTTCCAGAGAGATTAGTAAGAAGAAAAAAGAATGGGTCCTTCTAAGGATCATTAATCACAATGGCTTCAACAGCACTCAAAGCAGTAAGTAAATAAAACAATGTTTTTAAAATTCTGAAGGAAAGTTAATTCTAACCTAGAACTCTACTATACAGAGGCAAACTCCCAGTCCAGACTGGAACAATATGATCCAAAAGACAGCCACATTGAGCACTGTCATCAAAGACAGTCACTGCCCAAGTGACTGTGGCCCAGTTCAGTTTTTTATCTGTGGAGACCCTAAGCCAGCGGTGCTAGAGGAATTAAAGACACACACACAGAAATACAGAGGTGTGAAGTGGGAAATCAGGGGTCTCACAGGCTTCAGAGCTGAGAGCCCAGAACAGAGATTTACCCATGTATTTATTAACAGCAAGTCAGTCATTAGCATTGTTTCTATAGATAAGGATTAACTAAAAGTATCCCTTATGGGAAACGAAGGGATGGGCCGAAATAAAGGGGTGGGTCTGGCTAGGTTATCTGCAGCAGGAACATGTCCTTACGGCACAGATCGCTCATGCTATTGTTTGTGGCTTAAGAATGCCTTTAAGCGGTTTTCCGCCCTGGGCAGGCCAGGTGTTCCTTGCCCTCATTCCGGTAAATCCACAACCTTCCAGCATGGGCATTATGGCCATCATGAACACGTCACAGTGCTGCAGAGATTTTGTTTATGGCCAGTTTTGGGGCCAGTTTATGGCCAGATTTTTGGGGGGCTTGTTCCCAACAATCTGAACATGTCTTATTCTATGTGATAATGATGTAGTTCTGCCTGGAAGAAGCCATGGACACTCACTTCCCCCTTCTATTAATTTTTTTTTTTTTTTTTTAATGAGACAGAGTCTTGCTCTGTTGCCCAGGCTGGAGTGCAGTGGCATGATCTCAGCTCACTGCAACCTCTGCCTCCCAGTTTCAAGCAATTCTCATGCCTCAGCCTCCCAAATGGTTGGGAACTACAAGCATGTGCCACCACATCCAGCTAATCTTTTTGTATTTTTAGTAGAGAAGAGGTTTTGCCATGTTGCCCAGGCTTAAATTAAGTATTACTTTGTATCTAGTGCAAGGTTTTCACTAGAATAAACCTCTTTTTTTAATGTCTTCATGTAATTGTTTTTGGAATCCTAAATATTTAAACACAAATTATCCTTCATTAGTGAAGTCTGATTTATTCATCCCACCAAAGGTGACAAAATTCTTTCAGATATGTTAGTATCTGTTCCCAGAAAATCTTTCAGAAAATCCATGTGGTCAATATTCATTCTAACTAAACATGTTTGGGTATGAAGAGTACCTAAAAAGACACTCACTATAAGGGAAATTTTTAAAAGACAGTCTCAATTCCCAGTGCTATTGTACTAAAAGTCTTAAACACATTCTAACTTTCTAACTACATATACTTCGCACGAATACTAAAAGAAAAAAATAATTATTATTGGGGTTAAGGAAATTTTAAATCTTGGAAATTCCTACTGTTATTCTAAGAGAGATGATTCCCCATCATTAACTGAAAATTATCTTACTTTTAGTACTTAATTGACAATTGATATGTATTTTTAATGAAAATGCTGTGGTAATGTGTAGAAGTAATCCACAGAAGCACTATGTAATCCACAGAAGGCAATCCGTGGCCTTTCAAGGCTACTACACTAATTTTTCATTTTTTCTGTATCAAAATGTTAAAAACATTCACCAGGAGGCTCCCTGGGGAGCAAACTTATTGCAGGCGAGAGTAACAAAAACATACACAACTATATGCTCTTTTATCTGCATCTCCAATAACTCCAGTAACACCTATGTATTAAATACTACAGGCAGAATAGGCAGATTCATATCACAAAATATGAGCCGTTGCCTGCCACGTCACCATTATCTTCAAAAGTTACCCTTTTAGAAATATAGTTAGGTTAAGGCCGGGCACCGTGGTTCGCACCTCCCAACACTTTGGGAGGCCAAGGCAGGCGAATCACTTGAGGTCAGGAGTTCGAGACTAGCCTGGCTAACATGGTGAAACCCCATTGCTACTAAAAATACAAAAATTAGCTGGGCATTCTGGCCGCACCTGTAATCCCAGCTACTTGGGCAGCTCAGGCACAAGAATCACTTGAACCCAGGAGGCAGAGCTTGCAGTGAGCCAAGATCATGCCACTGCACTCCAGCCTGGGTTGACAGAGTGAGACTCTGTCTGGAAAGAAAAAAAAAAAAAATTATATATTTATGTTAGGGTATTAGACATTAAGTACCAGCTAAAAGTAATTTGGGTTTTGGCTGTAAGTGCTAGAATAAGATATCAAAAAGGAGAAAGCATATGGCAAACAGAACCCTTCCAAGACTGCCTTACAGAGTCATTTATTCTGTTAACTATTATTTATTTAGCCACCTACCATGTACCACATACTGCCAGGTGTTGGGGGTATAAAGATGAACAAAAAGAGACAAGGTATCGGGCCTCAGGGAGCCTTCTATCTAATAGGAAAACAATCAATTAGAATAGAAGAGTAAACAGAATTGGCAAAATCCCTGCCCTCAGGGATCTTAAATTCCAGTGGAGGGGAGTTTGAAGGGGTAGGGTAGATATATCAAATTAGCCTTTTAAAAAGATTACTCTTTCATCTGGCCAAGCCCTGGCCTTGCTGATCAAAACAATGTTATGTGCACCTTTGGCACACAAGTTTTAAACTGGCAACTCCTCTCACCTCTATCAGTGTATCCTAAGGCTATTAGCTTCCCTGGTATCCAGATACTGTGAGAAAATGGGGCACCAGGTAACAGCTGGCTGTGGCTAGTGAGTTTTGTGTGTACCTAGCACAATCTTTTATCAAGCATTTTGGTTCCTGAACCAAAGTTCAGGAATTGAATCATTCTCAAAAACATTTCAGCAGGGTTCCCTTTAGTCACTAAATTACCTTGAAAAGGCCCAAGGCGGGAGGATTGCTTGAGTCCAAGAGTTCGAAGCCACTCTGGGCAACATAGTGAGACCTTGTCTCTATCAAAAGTACGAACATTAGTCGGGCATGACAGTACACACCTGTAGTCACAGCTACTTAAGAGGCTGAAGCGAACGAATAGCTTCAGCCCAGGTGGCCAAGGCTGCAGTGAGCCATGATCGCGCCATTGCACTCCAGCCTGGGTGACAGAGCAAGACCCTGTGTCAAAAATCAAAATCAAAAACCAAAAAGAAAAAGCCTCCCTGGAAAATTAATCCAAGTTAATCTTCAGCTAGTTGCACAAAATTTGGATATTTTATTGCTATAATACAGTATTAATTGAACATAAGTACTGAAACTTATTGTGAATATCTTGGTTTTATCAGCAATAAACTTTTATTAACAATGGAAAGAAAACACCCATCACTAAGTCCAAACTCAGGACAAAGAAGAAAATATCTGAACATTAACAATATCTAAAAATTAACTATCACAATTTAATTAAGAAGTAATTTTGATATTTATTTTCAATGAATATTTACTGAGTACCTGCCATGTGCCAGGCACTGCTTTAGGCTGAGACACTGATGACAAAATATGCAGATCAATTGTTTTTCAAAATAAGACTGTCTATTCCAGCTATGACACCCCTTCTGAAAGTCTAGTTAATCACAGCCCTGGTCCTGATGTATGACCTTTTTACAAAGTGACTTCCAAGTATAACCTAAGAAACTCCAATGGAGCAATCAATGCTTAAAGCTAAGTCCACTATCACTTGATTCTTAGAAACAGCAACCACCACCACTAACTTAACTGATATAGCTAAGATTAATGTGCTAACAAAAAAAAAACAGGATTAAAAAAATAAAAGCAAGTATGTCATTAATAAGCTTACTATGAAATATTTTAAAATACATGATTTGGAAACTGATACCAGGAAAATTACTATAAATACTATACAATCTGAATTGTGAGAACTGATTATATAATATATATAATGATTATATAATGTTCTTACAGATTTTTAGAGAAGAAATCATAAACTATATTTCAAATATAAACGCCTACGTAAATTACCATCATAAGCCAGATCTGGATTTAGACATAATTCATATAATATATGCAATCTTTATTACGACACTATGGACAAAAAGCAGACTTTTTCAGAAAAAGCCCTATATTTTTAAGAGACTAAACATTCCAGTTTACCTAGATAATAAAAATTTCTTTCACAGATGTTAAAGTATCAGAATATAATATCAAGATATTCATCCCAGGTGATTAAATATTCCATATGCAGTGACTAATCTTGTTTATTATCCAATGATACACCCAGAAGTTACCTAGTTTTGTAATTTGTGCTAGGTTTAAGAGCTTTTTCCACCAGGTGCAGTGGCTCATGCCTGTAATCCCAGAACTTTGGGAGGCCAAGGTGGAGAGATTGCTTGAGCCCAAGAGTTCAAGACTAGCCTGGGCAACAAAGTAAGACCCCTGTCTCTACAAAAAAATACAAAAACTAGCTGGGTGAAGTGCTGCATGCCTGTGGTCCCAGCTGGCGTGGCTGGGAGGGTGAAGTGGAAGGATCACTTCAGCCTGGGAGGTTGAGGCTAGTGAGTCATGATCACGCCACTATACTCCAGCCTGGGTGACAGAGCGAGAGACTGTCTCTTTTCAATGAGACTGAGTCTCTCGCTCTGTCACCCAGACTAGAGTCCAGTGGCATGGTCCCGGCGCACTGCAACCTCCGTCTCCTGGGTTCAAGCAATTTTCTTGACTCAGCCTCCAAAGTAGCTGGGATTACAGGCACGTGCTACTACACCCAGCTAATTTTTATATTTTTAGTAGAGACAGGGTTTCACCATGTTGGCCAGGCTGGACTCAAACTCCTGACCTCAGATGATCCGCCTACCTCGGCCTCCCAAAGTGCTAGGATTACAAGCACGAGCCACCATGCCCAGCCAAAAAAATAGTTTTAAAAGGTAAACATGCTTTATACAGGAAGCTAATTTTGTCTTCTGGTTAGTAGTGCATTTAAATGACTCACTGAGAATCAGAGAGACAATCAAAAGAACTGGAATTTTTCATTTCTTGAATCAATTATAAAATATATTATTCTTTCTTAACTGACATAAAAATTATGCAGTAAGTATATTCAGATATTCTATAAGATGAGAGTCAAAATTTTTTTTTTTTTGAGAGGAAGTCTTGCTCTGTCACCCAGGCTGGAGTACAATGGTGTGATCTCAGCTCACTGCAACCTCCACCTTCCAGGTTCAAGTGATTCTCCTGCCTCAGCCTCCTGAGTAGCTGGGATTACAGGCGCCCACCACCACACCCAGCTAATTTTTGTATTTTTAGTAGAGACAGGGTTTCACCAGGTTGACCAGGCTGGTGTTGAACTCCTGACTTCAGGTGATCCACTCACCTTGGCCTCCCAAAGTGCTGGGATTACAGGCGTGAGCCACTTGCCCAGCCCTCAAATTATTTTTCCAAATGTCCAAGGGCCGCTTTAACTTCCAACCCCACTCCACAACATGCTTTGAAGACAGTATTCTACTAAACTATCTCTGAAAATGCAAATACAAGTTTTCTCATTAAAAAAAAATTTTAAGCTCTCGCCATCACCTCTACATATCAATGTGCATCTGTACCCATACAGTCTTCCTTTCATCCTGTTACTAAGTCCATATTATTCTTACCCCTATCTAAAACCAGTCACTACTCACCCACCAGATCCTATTCCTTCTTAAGCCATGCAAGAACAACCCCTCCTCTCCTCTCGCCCCTCTCTTTCGCTCTTCTCCCCGCTCTTTTCTTTCTCCCTCCTCTTCCCCTCCTCCCTTCTGTGAAGCGCCTTGTGAAGAAGGTGCTTGCTTCCTCTTCGCTTTCTGCCATGATTGTAAATTTCCTGACACCTCCCCAGCCATACAAAACTGTGAGTCAATTAAACCTCTTTCCTTTATAAATGACCCAGTCTCAGGGAAGTTCTTTATAGCAGTGTGAAAACAAAGTAATACATCTAGTTTTAGGGCTTTAAACATTAACCATATGGCTAATGATGGCACCAATGTTATTAATATGCTAATGACACACCATGTGGCCAGGCATGGTGGCTCACACACCTGTAATGTCAGCACTCTGGAAGGCAGAGGCAAGTGGATAACTTGAGCTCAGGAGTTCGAGACCAGCCTGGCCAACATGGAGAAATCCCATCTCTACTAAAAATGCAAAAATTATCCCGGTATGGTGGCGCGCACCTGTAATTCCAGCTATTCAGGTGGCTGACACACGGGAACTGCTTGAACCTGGGGACAGAGATTGTAGTGAGTCAAGATTGTGCCACCACTGCACTTCAGCCTTGGTAACGGAGTGAGACCCTGTCTCAAAAAAATAGTAATAGTAATGCCCCATTTTTTATTTCTAACTGATAACTCTCTCCTAACTCCAGACATCTAGAGCTCATAGCCTATTCAATATCACTACTTAGGAAATCAACAGCCATCTCAAACTTTTCATATCCTAAACTGACCTCGTATCTCCCCGTTTAAATTTGTTTCTTTCACAATTATCTTCTTCTTATTAAATGACAATTTCTTTTTCTTTTTTTTGAGACAGGGTCTCACTCTGTCACCCAGGCTGGGTGTTGCTCCAGTAAGAAATCTGATACCTTAGGCTACTTAAGCTTAATCATAGCAAATACAAACCTTCCATCAGGCTTTGTGAAATACTGAAAATACATTAAGGACATCCGCTTGTACGGCCCTTGAGATAGAAGCTTTGGTACTTCTCAGCAGCTCCCAGGTCCCATCTCCTCTTAATTATGTTAGGGAACACACTGTATGGTGCTTCTGAGTGATTATGTTGACTCATTTACCTTTGTTCAGCCACATAACCAATTTTGAAATTTCTTTTGTGAAAGTAAGGGCTCACTCTTAAGACAGGACTGTTTGGGGAGAGTAGAGTGTGGAGGGGGGTTGAACCATGAAGCGAAATTATTACAAATGCATTCTACAAACATTTATTGAATTCCCAATATGTGTCAGGCATAGTACCAGAAAAAAAATTAGTATTTTTCATCCTAAACAAAAAACAAAAGCACACTTTCTAAATAAAAAACAAAAGCACACATAGAAATAAGATCCTAGAAACTCCTAAAATTATAAAGTTACCACCATTGTCATTAAAAGAATTGGAATTAATTATTGGGGGAAGGGGAATAACTAAAGTGATAATATCCCAGGTACTCAAATGCCTGGGGGAAAGCAGGAAATACTCAGAGAAGCAGTGCTATGCTTCTATCCCAAAGCACTATAGCATTGGTAAAGTTAGCCTACACCTACCTTCTCCTTCCTCATCTTCTCCCCATTTGAGAACGCTAACTTAGGCCCAAAAAAACAGGCAAAAATCAAGAAAACAAGAGCTATCTTGTTACATTTCATTCCTTGAAATGTAGGTTCAAACTCTAGCCTACACACAAACCCTACCTTGTAGTAAGTAAATTCAGACGGAAAAAAAGAAAGCAAATATTTTCTTGCTTTACAAACAAGTCTATATTTGCTTGCCTTATTGACTCCCTAGGGCTAATACTTTTTAAATATTAATTTTAAAATTTCAAATGTTGATGATAAATTACAAAAATGAGACGCTCTTGCCTATAAACATGTTTGTTCTCCCTTAACCTAGGTGTGCCACATACATAAAGGACCAAAGTAAAATACTTTTTTTTTTTTTTTGAGACAGTTTTGCTCTTGTCGCCCAGGGTGGAGTGCTATGGTAAGATCGAATCACCGCAACCTCCACCTCTTGAATTCAAGCGATTCTCCTGCCTCAGCCTCCGTAGTAGCTGGGATTACAGGGGCCCGCCACCATACCTGGCTAGTTTTCGTATTTTTAGTAGAGATGGGGTTTCACCATGTTGGCCAGGCTGATCTCGAACTCCTGACCTCCAGTGATCCACCCGCCTTGGCCTCCCAAAGTGCTGGGATTACAGGCGTGAGCCACTGCACCTGGCCTTCTGATTTCTTTCAGAAGTGTTTTGTGGTTCTCCTTGTAGAGGTCTTTCACCTCCTTGGTTAGCTATATTTTTAAGTATTTCGTTTTGTCTGTGTGGCTATTGTAAACGGGACTGTGTTCTCGATTTGACTTTCAGCTTGAACGTCACTGCTGTTTAGAAATACTACTCATTTTTGTACGTTTATTTTGTGTTCTGAAACATTACTGAAGTCATTTATCAGTTCTTGGGATAAACTTTAGAGTTTTCCACATATAGAATGTATCATCAGCAAAGAGAGATAGTTTGACTTCTTTTTTCCTATTTGAATACCTTTTATTTATTCTCTTGCCTGATTGCTCTGGCTAGGACTTCCAATACTATGCTGAATAAGAGTCGTATGAGTGGGCATTCTTGCCTTGTTCCTGTTCTCAAGGAGAATAGTTTCAGCTTTTGCCTGTTCAGTAGAATGTTGGCTATGGGTTTATCACAGATAACTCATTATTTTCAGGTATGTTCCTTTGATGTCTAGTCTGTTGAAGGTTTTTATTATGAAGGGATGCTGGATTTTACGGAAAGCTTTTCCTGCCTCTATTGAGATGATCAGGTGATTTTCGCTTTTAATTCTGTCAATGTGGTGAATCACATTTATTGATTTGCATATGTTGAACCACCCTTACGTCCCAGTAATAAAAGACTATTAGATCATAGTGTATTCACACTACCCGACTTCAAACTATACGGAAGGCTACCGTAACCAAAACAGCATGGTAATAGTACAAAAACAGACAGACCAATGGGACAGAATAGAGAACACAGAAATGAAGCCCCACACCTACAACCATCTGATTTTTGACAAAGTCAACAAAAACAAGCAATAGGAAAAGGACTCTCTATTCAATAAATAGTGCTGGGATAACTAGCTAGCCATATGCAGAAGAATGAAACTGGACCCCTACCTTTCACCATACAAAAAATCAACTCAAGATGGATTATAAAGATTCAAATATAAGATCTCAAACTATAAAAATCTAGCAGAAAACCTAGGAAATATCCTTCTTGACACTGGCCTTGGTTAAGAATTTTTGGTTCCGTCCCCAAAAGCAACTGCAACAAAAAAATTGACAAGTGGGACCTAGTTAAACTAAAGAGCTGCTGCAGGGCAAAAGCAACTATCAACAGAGCAAACAGACAAACCACACAAACTATTCACAAACCATGCATTCAACAAAGGATTGAGATCCAGAATCTATGAGGAACTTCAGCAAAATACAAATAATTCCATTAAAAAATGGGCAAAGGACATGAACAAACACTTATTAAAAAAAGACAAAAAAGCAGCCAACAAATATGAAAAAATAATCACTAACCATCAGAGAAATGCAAATCAAAACCACAATGAAATATCATCTCATACCTGTCAGAATGGTTTTTATTAAAAAGTTAAAAAAAAAAAAAAAAACAGAAGCTGGCAAGCCTGCAGAGAAAAGAGAATGCTTATACACTGTTGGTTGGAATGTAAATTAATTCAACCACTGCGGAAAGCAGTTTGGAGATTTCTAAACTTAAAACAGAGTTACCAACCAGGCGCAGTGGCTCACACCTATAATCCCAGCATTTTGGAAAGCTGAGGCAGGCAGATCACTTGAGGTCAGGAGGTTGAGACCAGTCTGGCTAACATGGTGAAACCTCATCTCTACTAAAAATCCAAAAATTAGACAGGCGTGGTGGCAGGCACCTGTAGTCCCAGCTACTCAGGTTTCTAAGGCAGGAGAATGGCTTGAGCCTGGAAGGTGGAGGTTGCAGTGAGCCAAGATCATGCCACTGCACTCCAATCCGGGCAACAGAGTGAGACTCAGTCTCAAAAAAATAAAAATAAAAACTAAAAAAAATATATATATATAATAGAGCTACTCTCTGACCCAGCAATCACATGACTGGGTATATACCCAAAGGAAAACAAATCATTCTACCAAAAAGACACATGCATTTTTTGAACATAATATGCCTGATTAAAAACAAATACACACACAGAAAAAGAAAAGACACATGCCCTTTGTATGTTCATCACAGCACTGTTCACAACAGACACGGAATCAACCTCAGTGTCCATAAACAATGGACTGGATAAAGAAAATGTAGTACACATACACCATGGAATACTATGCAGCCATTAAAAAGAATGAAATCATGCCCTTTGCAGCAACATGGAGGCAGCTGAAGGCTATTATCCCAAGTGAAATTAACACAGGAACAGAAAACCAAATACAGTATGTTCACACTTACAAGTGGGAACTAAACATTGAGCACACATGGACATAAAGATGGGAGCCGAAGCCAGGCATGATGGCTCATGCCTGTAATCCCAGCACTCTGGAAGGCCAAGGCAAGAGGACTGCTTGGAGTCCAGGAGTTCAAGACCAGTACAGGCAATATAGTGAGACTTCGTCTCAATTAAAAAAAAAGATGGGAGTCATAGACATTGGGGACTACAAGAGGCGGCAGAGAGGGAGGGGGAAAGGGCTAAAAAACTACCTATTGGGTACTGTCCTTACCACCTGAGTGATGAAATCATCCATACCCTAAACCTCGGCAGCACACAGTATACCCATGTAACAAACCTGTACATGTACTCCTGTATTTAAAATAAAAGGCGAAATTACAATTTTCTTAAAAAAAAAAAAGTCCAAAGATATGAAACGAAAAGCTGAAATATTGGATATAAATGTTACTTAGTATGACTGGAGGGTGTACCAAGAGGGAGAAGGGGAAAAAAACGTGTGGTGGAAGACAAAGCCTGACAGATAAAGGCAGATCTATGCCAAGGTGTAAACAGACTTAACTCC
This sequence comes from Theropithecus gelada, assembly GCF_003255815.1. Classification (NCBI taxonomy): domain Eukaryota; kingdom Metazoa; phylum Chordata; class Mammalia; order Primates; family Cercopithecidae; genus Theropithecus; species Theropithecus gelada. The sequence continues at coordinate 74,665,714 of NC_037671.1, read as the reverse complement.
GTTCTACAGGTAATTAAGGGTCATCTAATTAGATCTGAATATTAGAAAGGTCACTGACCATATTATAAAGGTCTCTGGTAGAAGACAGTGGTAGGCAATAATCCAATATGATAAGGGAAAAAAGCACCAAAAGCAGGGCACCAGATAATAGCAAACAATTAGTGAATTCATAAACAAGGAATTAAGTAATTAATAACTGACTGGGTATTTCAAACAAAATTAAAAGAAAACTTCATACATATGAGAGATTTAATTCTTTATGTATACAGATTGTTGAGTATCCACAGATCTTATGGGACTGTGTCATAAACCCATTAAAAAGCAAATTCAGTACAGCAATCATCGTTTAATAATGCTATTACTCAGCAACTAGATTTTTCTGATTATTTCCAATCTGCTGGAATGAAAATACCCTCAAATCAGATATATTCATCACTTGCCCTCCAATTTAGCATTTTGCACAAATGTGCTAGATTACTAATATTAAAGAAATACAGTAATAAAACAGAATCTCAAAACATGGACAAAAATACGTTTATCCAAACAGTTGGCAAAGTTTTGGTGGGAGTTAGGGTTTTTTTAAAAGTAGATTTCTGTAAAATTCTGCTAAGAAGCCAATAAATCAAACATTATAATGGGAATGTCTCCCAGTGGAATAATATGCCTGGATTTTTTTATTTTCAGACAAAGACTTGAGACAGACACAATTTATGCATTACTGAGATCCTCTATAAAACCTGGTAAAACCATAATGGTTTTGTCAAGGCACTTAAAAAGTTACTCAAACAGTTAACTTTTCACAAACAAAAATAATCGATCACACTGATTATATGATCCAAAGCTCCATATGCCTTCCCAGCTCATAAAGCATGGCAATATCTCAAAGGAATGTTCTTTATAGGGTTAAAAAGCTTCAGTTTCCCCAGAGTTAAAAGTAAGCAAACTTTTTGTTTTTTTTTTAAAAGTAGATCTCACAAGAAAAACTCTCTTCTCTACTGCGCTGTGGGCATTTTGCCTTGACTCCTAACCACCAACATACGATGATTTCTTTTAAAGCTGCTGCTTTCTGCCTATACCAAAATTCATTCTTGAGTCTTTACACTACCAACTTTAAGCCCATAGGTATTTAAGATCAGATAAATCTCAAGTTTCAGAGTAGTACAAGTACTCAGTTGCTATTTTATAATCTCACTCATTCTCTGGAATTAATTACACAGTGATTATTCAACAATTAAAATTCAACTCAGCTACAATTTTGTCTCACTTCACAAGAATTACCATCCTGGAACAGAATCCATTAGAACTACTGAGTATTCTTCATGAAGGATGAATTTCTTTGCATTGAAGGCTTGAGCCTTTTTTTCTTCAGTTTAGTTGTTCACAATGAAGTAGTATTAATTACAATCTTCTCACAAGTCCCATTCAATGTTAACAGTGATTCACAAAGATGCATTTTATATTAATTATCTTATTAAGGTAATAAAAGAGCACATTTTGGTTTTTTTGCTCATATAACCAACAACACTGCCTTCCGCCCCTCCTTCCCTTGTTTGGCTGCTCTCTGCAACTACTGCCAGCTATCACTCTGGGGCTTCCCTTCACTGCTCTCTCCTAAGAACATATTTGAGTCCTTTCATGTTCAAGAGGGTCTTTGTTCTACCTTTATACTTAAATTACTGATTGAACACACACATATAATTGAGTTCTGGGTTGAAAGCCATTTTTCTTCAAGATTTTGAGAACATATATTTTAGCATCCAGAACTGCTATGCCTTTTAGGTTCCTGATTATTCATACCCCTTTTTATTTCTCCCCTGTGACTTGAAAGCTTGAAGGATCTTGCCTTAATCCTGGGTGCCCTAAACTTCCACGATAATATGCCTCTGTGTTGCTTGAATTCATCGTGCTACATACACTAAGAACATGTTTAGTCTGGAAGCACAAATCATACAATGAGGAATGTTCTGATATTATTTCTATTTTTTAGATGTCTTCTTACTCAGTTCTTGCCTTCTGAGGTCTATAATTCAATGTTCTCCTTCTAGGAGATTTCCACTCTTGCTCTCGCCTCTTTTCTCTTCTATTACCTATGTCTTTACCCCTTTATTCCACCGTCTTGGGAATGTCCTCCACTTGACTTTCTAACCCTTCTACAGAAAATTTTATTTCTGCAGTCACATTTTTATTTTCTCTCCATTGTCTCTGATTCCTTTTGGCTGCTTTTTTCCTTCTATTGCTTTTTTCTTTTTCGTGGAAAGGCTTTTCTCAACTTACTTTCCATTCATCTTTAGAAAGTCACTAAGTAGCTAACTAGCAGCTCTATGTAAGTACATGGAGACCTATGACTTCATTCTAGAGTAACTAGGCCCATCTAACTTTTTGGTAGGGATGTTCCCAACTATAGAACTTTTTTTTTAATTCCTACACTATCATTCTAATGATGTTTCAGAAGAAAAGAAGATACAAATGTACATAGACATTCTCCATGTTTATCAAGAAGTACAATGTTTAACAAGGAAAAACATCTTTATAGAATAATTCGGTGTTAATTATTTTCATCACTGCCTTGGGAATGTTTAATAAAGTTTATTAATCTGACAATTTTACATTTCTCATTTTAATTTTTTTTTTTTTAGAAGGAGTCTGTCGCCCAGGCTGGAGCGCAATGGTGTGATCTCGGCTCACTGCAACCTCCACCTCCCAGGTTCAAGCGATTCTCCTGCCTCAGCCTCCCAAGTAGCTGGGATTACAGGCGCCTGCCACTATATCTGGCTAATTTTTGTATTTTTAGTAGAGACGAGGTTTCACCATGTTGGCCAGACTGATCTCAAACTCCTGACCTCAGGTGATCCACCTGCCTTGGCCTCCCAAACTGCTGGGATTACAGGCTTGAGCCACCGCGCCCAGCACATTTTAAACATTTTTTAAGCCTCAATCCTTAGTAATATAATTGCCTTGTATAAGAATTGTAACTTAATCTTTAAAAGTTTGCTGTAAAATGCATTTCAAGTAAGTGGACTATGTTGTCACTGACTTGTATTCTAACTTTCACTATAAAATTGGAAATATTTTCCCAAAGAGGACTAATCCCAGGGTACAGTAACATCTTTTGAGATCTCTGAAACTTTAAAATCATTATGCACAGTGGCTCATGCATATAATCCCAACACTTTGGGAGACTGAGGTGGGAGGATCACTTGGGGCCAGGAGTTCAAGACCAACCTGGTCAACATGATGAGATCCTGTCTCTACAAAAAATTTAAAAAAAAAAAATTTAGCTAGGTATGGTGATGTATACCTGTAACCCCAACCATCTGAGAGGCTAAGACAGGTGAATCACCTAAGCCCAAGAGTTCAAGGCTGCAGTGAGCTATGATCACACCACTACACTCTGGCCCAGGTAACAAAGCAAGACCCTGTCTCTAAAGAAAATAAATAAAATAATTATGAAAAGAAACTAAGTTTCACAGAAATGTTCAAATATATACAATAAAGAAAAAGCACAACAACATAAAAATATGAGTACCCAAAACTATCAGAACGATTACTACTGCTGATCGTTCCTCACATATTATACCCACCACCTAGTGGCAACCCCACAAAAAAAAAAAAAAAGTACTTTCTCAATATTTGCGAACGTTTTATTCTAAATGAAGAGTTCTACAGCTCGATAAAAGCAGAGGTAGAAATAGGAAACTTCAAAGAAGCTCTACCACTCTGAATAAGCCAGAGAGAAAACACTGTTGTTATTTTTTGGCATAATGACAAAAATAAATGGGATCTTTAGTTTCCACAGCACAAATTCCCCTTTTTTCCCATTGTAGAAAATAAATATACACTCCACCTCATATTCTTGAGAATAATTTAACAGCTTCTTTTGTTAACAAGATACTGATAACCCCATCTCATCATCCAGGGTAACTAATTAACATCTATAAAGTGCAATCATTTAAAATGTGCTGGATTGGATCAAGCCATGAAGTAAATCTATCTAAATCTAAAACTTAAAAACTTAGAACCAAATGGCAACAGCAATTATAACTGACTGATGAACCAATTTTTCAGCAGAACATCAGAATTTAACTGTTTTTATAATATGAACAATCCATAACCAGTGTTATTGTTTTCACTTCCAAAACCGAAAACAGGCAGGAAATTTAAGTGACTCATCCATAGCCACATAACAGAGCACTAGGACAAGGCTCCTCTTTGTCCATCAACTGGCTGTCAACTAAACTGTGCCAACCCCTCTACTTTCTTTAAAAAATCTGTTTCTATCAGAGCCCATGGGTAGAAATATTTTGCCATAGAAAAATTCTGCATTTTAATAAATATTACTTAACATTCAATTTTCTGTTCCAAAAAAATGATTCAAGTATGCACTGTAATACATATTGCTGAAAGCCAGTTTAAAATAGCTGGAATGAGCGTAGCTGAGAATAACCAATTTTAAATTGTTCAATTTAAACAATTTTAAAACATTCACAAATAAATAGTAACAATTTTAAAATGTTCATGCCAAACGCTTCTGCTTCACAAGTATTCAAACAGATCCTTATGACACAAGATCAAGATACCTTTTTTCATTCTTACATCAGCTGAAGAAAGTCAAAGTCTCCTTGATCGAGTACTTTTTACTAATGGAATTAACTTAAGACAAAAGGAATACAGCAGAATCTTTGTTTTACCTTTTAAGTCTCGATTTTTTTAACCACTTGGACTAGCACATATTATTAAATTTTTAGCATATACGATTATAATTTTAATAATTTTCAGATAATCAAGTTCCACAACTTTACAACGGTTAGAAATCATGACAATTTTATTCCAGCATTAAAAAGACAAGAAACGTTATACATATTAAATCATAATTCTTTAAAACATTAAATCTCACCTTAAAAATCAACAACTAAGCCACAGATCAAAATTAGAAATTCACAGGACTCCAAAATTTTCTAATTGCATCAATTATTCTTTACAATTAAAAATACAGCTATTAGGCCGGACACGGTGGTTCACACCTGTAATCCCAACACTTTGGGAGGCCAAGTTGAGTGGATCACGAGATCAGGAGATCGAGACCATCCTGGTTAACACGGTGAAACCCCATCTCTACTAAAAATACAAAAACAAAATTAGCTGGGTGTGGTGGCAGGTGCCTGTAGTCCCACCTACTCGGGAGGCTGAGGCAGAAGAATGGCCTGAACCCGGGAGATGGAGCTTGCAGTGAGCCGACATCGCGCCACTGAACTCCAGCCTGGGCGACACAGTGAAACTCCGTCTCAAAAAAAAATATATATATATAGACAACTATTACATTACTATGAGGGAAAAAATAAATCTCACAATTAAAAATGTCATTACATCTTCATAATCATATCTGTTCTTAATTTATAATTTACCTATAATCACAAAAAAATGCCAGAAACCTATACACCAATTATCTCCTACAAAAACTAATGTGATCAAATGTTCAATCTAATCAGTAATCCCAAAAATATATATTTAAATGAGATATCACCATTCTTTTGACATGGTCCAAAAAATGAGACACTATTTCTAGCCAGGCGCAGTGGCTGACGCCTGTAATCCCAACACTTTGGGAGGCCGAGGCAGGAGGATCACTCGAGGTCAGGAGTTCAAAACTAGCCTGGCCAACATGGTGAAACCCCATCTCTACTAAAAATTTAAAAATTAGCCAGACATGATGGCACACGCCTGTAATCCTAGCTACTCAGGAGGCTGAGGCAGGAGAATCACTTGAACCCAGAAGGCAGAGGTTGCAGTGAGCTGAGATCATGCCACTGCATTCCAGCCTGGGCGACAGAGCAAGACTCCATCTCAAAAAAAAAAAAAAAAACCAAACAAAAGAGATACTATTTCTGCCTGCAGAATTAGAAAAAAATTTTATTGTGATACTCTGCTAATGAAGGTGGAACTTACACATTTAAGTACTGTAAACAACTTAAATTGGTATAGTAGCTTTGAAAAGTAACATGACTATATGCATGTATATTAAGAGTCATAAGAAAGTTTAGACTTTTTGACCCAGTATTTTCACTTCCAGGCATCTATCCTTAAGAAAATAATCAAAAGTTTATATATACAAGACTCAGTATCAACCTAAATGCCCATCTACAGGTAAATAGTAAGTATTCCACCACAAAGCAGAATGAAATCCTGTCATTTGCAGCAACAAAGATGGACCTAGAAGACAAGACATTATGTTAAGTAAAATAAGCCAGGCACAGAAACACAAACACTGTAAGAACTCACTCATACATGGAACCTAAAAAAGTTGATTTCATAAAAGTAGAGAGTAGAATAGTGATTACCAACGAAAGGCGGTGGAGGACAGGCGGAGGATCAGGAGAGGTTGTTCAATGGGTACGAAGTTACAGTTAGGAAGAATAAATTCTGGTATTCTGTTAACACAGTAGGGTGAATACAGCAAATAATAATGTAGGGTTTATTTCAAGATAGCTAAAAGAGATTTTGAACGTTGTTACCACAAAGAAATGACAAATGTTTAAAGTAATAAATATACTTTGATCATTATACTACATATACAAGCATTGAAATATCACATTGTACCCCATGAATATGTACAATTATGTGTCAATTGTAAATAAAAATTAATTTTAAAAAAGCTTATATTCTCCGAAGTGGCAGTTAACAAAAGAAAAGGAGGAGAGGGAGGGGCAGGTGAAAAACAAAACAAAGAAAAAAACTTGGAAATATTTAACAATAAAAGGTAATTAACTAAATTACAATACAGTATAATTGGGCATTTGAAAAGTGAACAACCACAGGTTTGATTATTCAGTAAGAATTACCATGAGAAGCTATGACATACAGTGGATAATACGTACATCAAACCTGTTATGAGGATTAAATGAAAGACCATATATCTCCAATAGGCACTTTTTCACACATTAACATGTTTAAAATTAAGATGTATTTAGCATTTGATGATGTGTCGTTACTTAATTGGCAGTGACTTTCTTCTTTCTTAGCAGTATATAAAATATTAAGTGTGTACCTTAGAATTCATGGTATTTTAGATTCAATGAAACTTGGTACTGTAATGAATTGAAGACCTAAATTTGAAAGGTAGAAAGTACTCTGAGGTTGGTAACGTGAAACTAGACATCTAAATAGCAAGTGAGTCCAGAGACTGCTCAGCATCTCCCTTCATTTCATCAGTAAAACCTACTTGCAGCATACCAAATAATGTTCATTTTTGGGTTTTGTGAAGGGGTTACACTGCATATGAAGGAATATCATGTTGCCTTTGCTTTTTGAAAAATTTGTTTAATAGCATGACAAATGCTTATTTCTTTCCTTAATTCCTTTCTCCCACCTCCTTCCTCAGGTCCACACTCTCCAGCCCTCTCAACTGCTCCAAGTTCTTCCAAGTATTCCAGGTTTATCCCATCTCTACGCTTTAGCTCAAATGGCTTCTTCTGACAAAATCATTCCAAGCTGGAGGCAGTGGTTCATGCCTGTAATCTTAACATTTTGGGAGGTCAAGGCGGGAGGACCACTTGAGGTCAAGAGTTCAAGACCAGCCTGGCCAACATGGTGAAACCCCTTATCTACTAAAAATACAAAAATTAGCTGGGTGTGGTGGCAGGTGCCTGTAGTCCCAGCTACTCGGGAGGCTGAGGCATAACAATCACTTGAACCTGGGAGGCAGAAGTTGCAGTGAGCCAAGATCGTGCCACTGAACTCCAGGCTGTGCAACTGAGCAAGACTCCATCTTAAAACAAACCAACAAACAAACAGTCATTCCAGAACCACGTTCTGGCATCACCTTTCCCTGAGCTTCTCCTGCCTCAGCCCAATCTCCACCCACCAGCCTTTCTCACCTTTATTCCCACTGTGTCCCCCACACACTCTTCCACCAGATCCTGAAAAAAATGATATTGCTTGTATTTACTTACGTTCTTCCCACCAAACTGAAGCATCCTGATGGTGGGGATATCTGATTCATGTATGCATCTATCCCTCAAGCCAAGGACATAGTAAACCCTCTATAAATGTTGCAAGCACCAAGGGGTTTAGAGTGCACCACAGGCAACTTGCTGAACTAACTATATCCTAGATACTCCAGAAATATTCAAATAGGCATCAAAACCGAATTTTTAGCCCTACATATTTATGCCATAAAATGTGAATTCAACTTTACTTACATATTTTATTTACCCAATATTTTCCCAAAAGAAAATGGTAGAGTAATTAATATTACTATTTGCGTCCATTTTGCTGTATATAAGCTCAAGGGTTTTTAAAATCACAATTGCCTGCCGAATTTTATCAAACTTCTGCACTGTTTTGTTGTTGTCGAGTTTTTTGTTTGAGAGGAGGTCTCACTCTGTCACCCAGGTCAGAGTGCAGCAGCACAATCTGGGCTCACTGCAGCCTCCACTTCCCAGCCTCGAGCAATACTCCCACCTCAGCCTTCCAAGTAGCTGGGACCACAAGCACCCACCACCACACCCAGCTAATCTTTTGTATTTTTTTCGCCATGTTTCCCAGGCTGGAAACTTTCGCACTGTTAATGTGCCAAATTCTAATGATTTTTTAAAGTCACATTTATTGAGGTATAATTTACATACAGTAAAATTCAACTTCTTAGGAGTACAGTTCAAGATACAAAATAGGCCAGGCATGGTGGCTCAAACTGTAATCTCACAAGTTTGGGAGGCCAAGGTAGGAGAATCACTTGAGCCCAGGAGTTCAAGACAATCCTGGGCAACATAGTGAGACTCCTATCTCTACAAAAAACCTTAAAATTAGCTGGGTATGGTGGTGCATACCTGTAGTCCCAGCTACTCAGGAAGCTGAAGTGGGAGGATCACTTGAGCCCAGAAGGTTAAGGCTGCAGTGAGCCATGACTCTGCAACTGCACTCCAGCCTGGGAAACAGAGCAAGACTGTTTCAAAAAAAAAAAAAAAAAAGATACAGAATAGTTCCATTCCTCCAAAAAGTTCTGTCATGCTCCCCTTGTAGTCCATTTCATTTGCCTTTCTTAGCTCCTGGCCACCACTTATCTGATTTCTGTTATTATGGAGATTAGTTTTGCCCGTTCTAGAATTTCATATATATGGAATCATGTATTCCTGAGTTCTGGTGTCTTTCACTTAGCATAACGCTTGTGAGATTCATCCATGCTATTATGGCTATCAGTAGTTGGGTTCTATTTACTGCTGAGTAGTTTTCCACTGCATGGGGTTATTTGCTTATCTGTTAATTTGCTGATAGGTACTGGAATTGTTTCCAATTTGAGGCAATTATTAATAAAGCTGCTACAAATATTCACACGTAAGTCTCTGTGTAGACACTGCTCTTGGATAAACACCTGGGAGTACGATTCCCAGTAGTACGGTAAGCAGCATATGAGAGTTTCAATTGTTCTACATCCTTGCTAGCATTTAGTAGTGTAAGTGTAAAAAATTTTAGCCTTTCTAATGGGTGTGTAGCACCATGTAATTGAATAGGCATCTTTACAAAATAAATGGGCTGAACTCTTCAAAAATTTTAAGGTCGTGAAACACAAAGAAAGATAAATAAGTATTCCAGATGACACGAGACTAAAGTACGTAACAAGTGAATGCAACGCATAATCTGGGACTTATCTTTGCTATGAATGACATGCTTCAGACAACCTGTGAACTCCGAATACGGTCTGCAGATTTTAAATTATAGTAGTGATAACTGTTACCTATGGTCAGGTGAGATGATGATTCTGCTATCAAGAAATACACACTGAAGTATTTAGGGGTAAAGGGGCAGCATGTCAACTTATAGTCAAAAAGTTCGGAAAAATGCTTGTTCAAGACATGTATATATGTATGTATATGTACAGAGAAAGAGAAAAAGATAAAGAAAATGTGGTAGGGTTCATCTGAGAAATCTGGGTAAAAGGTATGCAGGAATTCATTGTACAGTACAGCTCTTGCAGCCCTTCTGGAAATATGAAATTAAGAGCAAAATAAAAATAAGAAAAAATATATAAGAATACTACAAAGAAACTATAAAACATTATTAAATTAACAAAGACCTAAATAAAGTAACACACTATGATTTAAGGTGAGAAGACTCAATACTACTGAAAATGTCAATTCTCTCCAACATGATCTCCAGGTTAAATGCAATCCCGATTAAAATTTCAACAGATTTTCTTCGGGGAACTTGACAAGCTTATTCTAAAACGTATGCAGAAATGCAAAGGCCAAGAATAGCCAAGACATTCTTCAAGAAGACCTAGACAGGAAGAAAAGATTTACTATAAAGCTACAATAAAACAGTGTGGTAACAGTGCATGAATAGACAGACCAAGGAAAAAGAGCAAAGATTTATATATATAAATATGTAGGCTGGGCACAGTAGCTCAAACCTGTAATCTCAGCACTTTGGGAAGCCAAAGCAGGCAGATCACCTGAAGTCAGGAGTTCGAGACCAGCCCAGCCAACATGGTGAAACCCTGTCTCTACTAAACACACACACACACACAAATTTAGCTGGGCATGGTGGCAGGTGCCTGTAATCTCAGCTACTCAGGAGGCTGAGGCAGAAGAATCGCTTGAACCTGGGAGACGGAGGTTGCAATGAGCCAGGATCGCACCACTACACTCCAGCCTGGGCAACAGAGCAAGACTCCATCTCAAAAAAAAAAAAAAAAAAAAAAGTGTTTTAATTTAAAAAATAAACATACAAATATTTAGTGGATTTAATTTACAACAAAAGTAGGCCATGCAGATAATGGGGAAAGACGAACTCTTCCATAAATGCTACAGAGACAACTGGATATCCACTTGGGGATAAAAAATAAAATTTGAGTCCTACTGCACAACATATACAAAAATTATACATAGGTGGGTCATAAATTACATGTGAAAAGCAAACAATAAAGCTTCTATAAGTTTGTATAGGAGATCATCTTCATGACCTCACAACAGGAAAAAAAAAAATTAACACAGAACCCAAAAGCCAGGCAGTGGTAGCACGTGCCTATATTCCCAGCTCCACGGGAGGATTGCTGGAGCCCAGGATTTCCAGGCTGCAGTCATGCCTGTGAATAGCCACTGCAGTCTAGTGTGGACAACACAGTGATACCCAGTCTCAAAAAAAAAAAAAAAAAAAAAAGACCAAAACACAAAACAAAACAAAAAACCAGGATCCAAAGCAACATTAATCACAAAGGAACCTTTGTATAAATTTGACAAATTAAGAACTTGTATTCTTAATTACTACACTATACTTCTTCCTCCAAAAGAATATATTTCAGCACAATTTCCAGCTATTCTTATGACTTTCTTTTTAAATAGGAGAAAGCTTGCTACTCTGTGCTTCAAAAGATTAGCCTGGGAAAAGCTACATATAAAACCAATGTAACTTGTACATTATACTGAATTCATTCCTCTGTTTGCCCAGCAATAGAACTGACAGCAATTAATATACATCCCTCTCTCTCCCTTTTCCTGAATTGTAAGAGCCTGACATACAGTTGATGCTCGATAAAATATCCCCTGAATAAATGACTAGATGAATAAATGAAAATTTACATTTACTTAATTAAAAACACTATATAAATCCACATTTGGAGAACAAATAAAAGTGCGCACTGAATACTAAAAGCATAATGAATTATCAAGTAACTACTTACATCATTACCCTGCGCCCCACCAATTCCAAGGATTAACAAAGTAAACCACAAATCACTTTCAGTTTCTAACAAAGTTTCAAACTAAAGCTACACCCCTCAATCTTCAGCTGATACTTTATTCCTCTGCTCCACAGAGGAATCTTTTTCTTTGCTTTTTTTTTTTTTTAAGACGGAGTCTCGCTTTGTCGCCCAGGCTGGAATGCAGTGGCATGATCTTGGCTTGCTGCAAGCTCCGTCTCCTGGGTTCACGCCATTCTCCTGCCTCAGCCTCCCGAGTAACTGGGACTACAGGTGACCACCACCACGCCCAACTAATTTTGTTTTTGTATTTTTTTGGTAGAGATGGGGTTTCACCGTGTTAGCCAGGATGGTCTCGATCTCCTGATCTCGTGATCTGCCCGCCTCGGCCTCCCAAAGTGCTGGGATTACAGGCATGCGCCACCGTGCCCAGCAAACTTCTCTTTCACTTTGCTTTTCTCCATACTGCCACATCCTATGGAATGCAGGCTTTCCCCAGCCTGATTCTATTACACTCCTAATTCTGGCTTTCAACTTCACCTCCATTCTCTGTGTCCAATCCTATTTTTTTTTTCAAGCTTTCCTCCCAATTCCCAGCCCCTCAAATAAAGTCTCCCCCATTCAGGATCTCTCACGCCACTCATATAAAAAGTCTTGGTTGGGAGCGGTGGCTCACACCTGTAATCCCAGCACTTTGGGAGCCCGAGGTGGGCGGATCACGATGTCAGGAGATGGAGACCATCCTGGCTAACATGGTGAAACCCCGTTCTCTACTAAAAATACAAAAAATTAGCCGGTCACGGTGGCACACGCCTGTGATTCGGGAGGCTGAGGCAGGATAATCACTTGAACCCGGGAGGCACAGGTTGTAGTGAGCAGAGATGGCGCCACCACACTCCAGCCTGGGTGACAGAGTGAGACTCTGTCTCAAAAATAAATAAATACATAAATAAATAATAATTAAAAAGTCCTTCCACCATGATCTCCCTTAAGGCAAACTCTGATAAACAAGAACTATATTCAAACTTCTTTCCTCATCCCATCAACCATAAGGCAGAAATCTGACCTCTTCCTAATACACAGCCTACCTTTTTGCTCCCCTCACCTTAAAAAATTCACAAATAAATTGTGGTCTAAATGATAAATTTCCAACTGTTTCACAATGCCTGCAAACACTAAATGATCATCAAAATGATAGGCATTAATCCTAGGCATTAATAAAGGAACCTTGACTTAATTGTCAAAATAATCAATGTTATTGACCTTTTAGACACAGCCCAAGGCCCTTACTAATGATAGTATGTGTCAGCACTACTGAAGCAAGTAGGATATTTTAAATGGCAAAAAAAAAAAAAAAGATATCAAATGCCATCTCAGAGGTGGAAACTATCCCTTCTGGAAAGTATTTCATTATTAAAATAAAGACCTCTACCCTGTGAGCCATCACCAAAATACCAGAAGAGAAAAAGGGAGAAATGCTGAAAGCCCCACTTAACAAGTCTACTTCAACGTCCTAATTTCCACAAGTTAGGTTACCGGTTCAGTGAACCCAACCAAGTGACCCAGGCAAAATTCCCCATTCAAAATCAAAACAAGACCTTGTACCTATAGGCTATTTTCCAAAGGATAGAGAAATTAAAACTTTAGGAGAAAACTAGAGGCACGCTGAGGAAAGAAAGACTAAAAATCTCTCTGGGAGGCCAGGCTAGGTGGTTAATACCTGTAATCCCAGAACTTTGAGAGGGCAAGGGAAGAGGATCGCTTGAGCCCAGGAGTTCAAGACCAGCTTGGGCAACATAGCAAGACCCCATCTTTAAAAAAAAAATTAAAAATTAGCTGGGCGTGGTGGCGCATGCCTGTAGTCCCAGCTACTCCAGAGACTGAGGTGGGGGGATCACTTGAGTCTAGGAGATCAAGGCTGCAGTGAGCTGCGATCATGCCACTGCACTCCAGCCTGGATGACAAAGCAAGACCTTGTCTTCTCAAAAAAAAAAAAAAAAAGCTAACTAGCTAACTGAGGATTATCAAGGACTCTCACATGTTCTTTTGTGAAAAGCTAAATTTGCAACAAGTAAATTTCAGAGAGGTCCCTCCACAAAGACAGTCAGAACCCTTGGCCAGACGGAATTTGTTTTCAGCTTAAGAGATAGTATGCACAGCAATAATAGATAAAGGGCAAGAAAACAAGAACACATGAAAACAGGCTAAAAAGGGAAAAGAGAAAGAAGAGAAAGGAAACTTGAATCTAGAGATGGGATAACAGAGCAACAATGAAAAGTGTAACAAACAGAGCAACAAACTGGTTAAGAGAACGGTAAGACATTCAGCACTGAAAACTAAATGAATAGCAGGCATGGAAGAAATTAGAGATCTGTAATAATCACCACATGAAATGACTCAAGTATGAACCTTTTTCTTTCCAGTTTTCCTGTTAACCAGCTGTAAATAATTAAAAAACAAACAAAAAAATACAGTCATGCTGCCCTGTCCCCTCCAAAAAAAAAGAATTAAAAAAAAATTCTGTGGAAGCAGCAGCAATAACAATCTTGAATATAAGGGTAAGAGAAGGTTTAAGACAGTATAAGGTGAATTTATCTTGGTATAAGAAACCAAGATAAATCCACAAAATCTATGACAATATAAAACTATTTTAAACTGATACACATTAAGGTAATTAATGTGTATTAAGGTAATGAATAGTAATTGCATTTCAGTCTATCACTAACTTCAAACAAAATCCCCAGCACAAGGTCAGATTCAAAATGCAAAGGAAAATTTTTTTGAAAATTTCATTAAGCCAAAGAACTGTGCAACCCATCCCAAAGTCATCTCAATTTCCTGCCCATACTTTATATGACTCACCTCACTATAATATTTAGAGTAAGGTTACTCAGAATAATTAGTTTCATTCTGAACTCCAGCACCAGTCCTCATCTATCCACGTGTGGTTTAGGTGACACGCTACTCCCCCATCCCTTTGTCTTACCTTTTTTTTTTTTTTGAAACAGACTCTCACTCTGTCCCCCAGGCTGGAGTGCAGTGGCGCGACCTCAGCTCACTGCAAGCTCCGCCTCCCAGGTTCAAGTGATTCTTCTGCCTCAGCTGCTGGAATAGTTGGGACCACAGGTACCCACCACACCCAGCTAATTTTTGTATTTTTAGTAGAGACAGGGTTTCACCATATTGGCCAGGCCGGTCTCTAAACTCCTGACCTCGTGATCTGCCTGCCTCGGCCTCCCAAAGTGCTCGGATTACAACACGCATGAGCCACCTGCCGAGCCCCCTTTGTCTTGTCTTATCTTGAATAGAAAAAGTTTCTCCAAAACACTGGAGGAAACACACACAACCTTGAAAACCTGGAAAGCTGAGTTATCCCCAGCAGAGATCAACGTGTCAACTCCATGCTGGAGATGGAGGCACTCAAACAATATCCCTCTCACTGTTACAGAATGGGTCAAATTCTCCAAGGGTATCCTCTACACGTAGCATGTATGCTGTGCACAAACACCACTGAAGAGTCACCATTCCATGCACACAATTTGCACTCCTACCAGAAAGACCTCTCCCCTATTCTTCCTGTATTGTATTTCTACTCTCTGCTTCAAAAATTAAGCAAATCTCTCCTCCTCCCTGAAGTCATTCACCCTAACCCTTCTCAGGATTAGGTACCCCTTTCTATGAACCTACTTTTAACTTTACATAGCCATTAGTCTCTCTCTGCTTTGTTTTCTACTTTATTGTCAAAATAATCAATTTTACTGACCTTTTAGACATAGCCCAAGGTCCAATTTTGTTATTAAATTTTTCTCGGCTGGGCATGGTGGCTTATGCCTGTAATCCCAGCACTTTGGGAGGCTGAGGTAGGCAGATCACTTGAGGTCAGGAGTTTGAGACCAACCTGGCCAACATGGTGAAACCCTGTCTCTACTAAAAATACAAAAATTAGCCAGGCATGGTGGTGCACGCCTATAGTCCCAGCTACTCTACTCGGGAGGCTGGGGCAGGAGAATCACTGAACCTGGGAGGCGGAGGTTGCAGTGAGCTGAGATCAAGCCACTGCACTCCAGCCTGGGAGACAGAGCAAGACTCTATCTCTTAAAAAAAAAAAAAAAGTTTAATCTCTCCTTAGAGTTTAAGGACCAGAATTACATACTGCTTATTCATAAGCAGCCAGTATCTAACATAGTATATCATATATAGGGAATTATTAAATATTTGCTGATTGAAGGGATGAGTAGTAAATGCCCTCTTTAACTCAAATGGCTAAACATAGCTCTATGTTCAGTTAAAACCTGAAACAAACAAAGTTTCAGAGAAGATTAAAGTTTCTGGGAGAACAGATATATATCATTATTCGTTTATCTTCATAAAACTTCAAATCCAGCATATACCTGACATTGTCTCTATAAAGAACAAAAAAAAATTAATATTAAGAAACATTTTCACATCACATATTTATTTATTTTATTTTATTTATTTTTGAAATAGAGTCTCGCTCTGTCACCCAGGCTGGAGCACAATGGCACGATCTCGACTCACTGCAATCTCCGCCTCCTGGGTTACAGTGATTCTTCTGCCTCGGCCTCCCAAGTAACTGGGATTACAGGCGTGCACCACCACACCCAGGTAATTTTTGTATTTTTTAGTAGAGACAGAGTTTTTGCCATGTTGGCCAGGCTGGTCTCCAACTCCTGACCTCAGATGATCCGTCCCATTCAGCTTCCCAAAGTGCTGGGATTACAGGCATGAGCCACCACGCCTGGCCACATCACATATTTAAAGTGTGCTACTTTAATAATGATCTTTGCCACTACCCATTTTTTTTTTTCTAGACCTCCAGCCCCCATTACCCAATTATTTTGCAACAAGTAGATTTCAAAGAGGTCCATGAAGACAATCAGAATCCAGAATCCTTGGCCAAACAGAGAATTTGTTTCCAGCTTAAGAGAGAATACACACACCAATAACAGATACGAGGCAAGAAAACCAGTACACATGAAAACAGGCTTAAAAGGGAAAGAGAAAGAAGAGAAAGGAAACTTGAATCTAGAGATGGGATAACAGAGCAAGAATGAAAAGTGTAACAAGCTACAGCAACAAACTGGTTAAGAAAAAGGTAAGTCATTTAGCATTGTAAACTAAACCAATAGGCAAGGGAGAAACGAAAGATCTGTAATAATTACCATATGAAATGACTAAAGCATAAAATCTTTTTCTTTCTACTTTTCTTTTCAAACAGCCCTAGAAAAAGAATTTAAAAAAAGAAAACACTAAAGTTAATGAACACAATATATAGTTCCTGAAGTGAAAATGACACTTTACAATAAAGTATCAAAAATGAAAGACAACTCAGTCAATTAAAACAAATATGGTATCTTAAAATGCATTTTTTTAAACAGCAATTTTTATTAAGAATTTTTTTTTTTTTTTTTTCAGACGGAATCTCACTTTGTCACCTAGACTGGAATGCAGTGGTGCAATCTTGGCTCACTACAACTTCCACCTCCTGGGTTCAAGTGATTCTCCTGCCTCAGCCTCCCAAGTAGCTGGGACCACAGGCACACGCCACCACACCTGGCTAATTTTTGCATTTTTAATGGAGATGGGGTTTCACCATGTTGGCCAGACTGTTCTCAAACTCCACTACGCCCACCTCATTTTTCATTAAGAATTTACACCAGGCACAGTGGCAAATGCCTGTAATCCCAGCACTTTGGGAAGCCAAGATGGAAGGATCACTTGAGGTCATGAGCTGGAGATCAGACTGAACAATGTAGCCAAACCCTCTCTTTCTTTTTTCTTTTTTTTTTGGAGACAAAGTCTCACTCTGTCACCCAGCCTAGAATGCAGTGGCAGGATCATGGTTCACTGCAGCCTCAACCTCCCGGGCTCAAGCAATCTTCCCACCTCGGCCTCCCAAGGAGCTAGGACTACAGGCATGCGCCACTATACCCGGCTGATTTTTTTATTTTTTTATTTTTATTTTTGTAGAGATAGGATTTATGTTGCCCAGGCTGGTCTTGAACTCCTGGGCTCAAAGGATTCTCCTGTCTCAGCCTCTCAAAATACTGGGATTACAGGCGTGAGCCACCACAGCTGGCCTCTATTTTTTTTTTTTTTAATTAAATATTTTAAAAAAAGAAAAAAAGAGAATTTCATTAGCAAACGAACTCAAATGGCAACAGAAGTAATTAGGATAATAATAATTAGCTTATATTCTGGTTCACTTCCAATGCCTTTTGTTCCTCTTCGGGAAATTAGAAAAAGGCAGAATTTTTTTTTTTTTTTTTAAACGGAGTCTTGCTCCGTCACCCAGGCTGGAGTGCAGTGGCGCGAACACAGCTCACAGCAAGCTCCGCCTCCCGCGTTCAAGCCATTCTCCTGCCTCAGCCTCCCCAGTAGCTGGGACTACAAGTGCCCGCCATCACGCCCAGCTAAATTTTTTTTGTATTTTTTAGTAGAGGCGGGGTTTCACCGTGATAGCCAGGTGATCTCCTGACCTCATGATCCCCCCGCCTCAGCCTTCCAAAGTGCTGGGATTACAGGTGTGAGCCACCACGCCTGGCCAAAAACTTTTTAGAATTATTTATTTTACTTATATTCACTAAGCCAGTACAAGATATATAAACGAAATACCATAAAACAATTAAACAAAACTGTTGACTTACTGCAAAATTCTTAAGAAACCATAAAATACCGAAGACAATATACTATATTCACTGGGTGTGGTGATGCACGTCTGTAATCCAGCTACTCAGGAGGGTGTAACAGGACGATCACTCAAGCCCAGGAGTTTAAGATCAGCTTGGACAATATAGCAAGACTCTGTCTCAATTTTTAAATAAAAAAAAATACCATATTGTACAGTATTTGTAAGGTGTCTTATACCTTGGCCATTATAAGTAACTAACAACCAAAATATCCATTTCTCTAAATCAGAATATAGTAAGTGTCTTGATTCCATGCTGTACTAAACAAACTTGTGTTTTCTTCAAGTTTGAAACTGCCTCCCAAGGTCTTGGCCTTCAAATAATTTCATTCTGGAAACTGAAGAACAAAGAACACTTTTTTCTTTGTATTATAAGTCAAATAAAGCTAAACTAAAATGAACTGGGGGGAGGGAATAAGTGTTTCTTCATATAAAATCACAAACTTGGCTGGGTGCAGTGGTTCATGCCTGTAATTCTAGCAGTTTGGGAGGCCATGGTGGGCAGACTGCTTGAGCCCAGAAGTTTGAGACCAGCCTGGGCAACATGGCGAAACCTCGTCTCCACAAGAAAAATAATAATAATACAAAAATTAGCTGGGTGTGGTGGCACACACCTGTAGTCCCAGCTACTGGGAAGACTGAGGTGGCAGGATCATCTGAGCCCAGGAAGTCGAAGTTGCAGTGAACTGAAATTGTGCCACTGCACTCCAGTCCAGGTGACACAGTGAGACCCTGTTTCAAAAAAAAGAAAGAAAGAAAAGAAAAAGAAAAAAAAAGAAAGAAATCACAAACTCAACTTTTTAAAAAATCTTTTAAACACAAAGTCTGTGTTTCAAACAGCCAGTCACATTTGCGTAAAGAATTATGCCAGAAAACCATATTTTATCCATCTTTATCACTTGAGCTTGAGAGTACTAGGCCCTGAAGACACAAGCGTAAATTCTGATATTTACCCTTAAGAAAGATATTAATATATTTAACAATGAGATACTTTTCTCATCCATCATAGTTACGAAAATTAAAAACCTGTCACATTGAGTATGCTCACTTTGAGACTATAAACTGGTAAATCCTCTGAACCAGCATTTCTTGGTACACACCAAGGACATCTGCTGAAGCACTGTTAAGAGAGGAAAAACCACAAACGATCTGAATGCCTATCGGTAAAAAAAAAAAGGTTTCATAAACTATGCTGTATCTGGACAGAGTCATGCAATAATTTTTTAAAGTAAGGTGGGTCTTTATTTTCCAACATGAGCTATTGTTACATTAAAAATCAGAATTGTAAAACATTTTGTGGAGTACAAGATCTTTCATGTTAAAAAAACAAACAAACAAAAACACATACAAGGCCAGGCGCAGTGGCTCGGACCTAGAGTTTCAGCACTTTGGGAGGCCAAGGTGGGAGGAATGCTTGAGGCCAGGAATTTGAGACCAGCCTGGGAAACATAGCAAGACCCCATCTCTACCAAAACACACACAAACACACACACACACACACACACTGCGCTTTTCTACAAGACTAAAAATGTAAGTAATAGTAAAAGACAGACATATGCACACCAAAATGATAGTAGTGCTTAGTTTCTAAATAGAGAAGAACCACCAGGTGGTGGCCTAGGGGAATGCCAGCCGCTATATTATTTTGATTTCTGGTTGGCAAAAGGATGCATTCACTTTTTAGTTGATTAATTTAAAATGAACACAATGTAAACAGATGTTATTCAAAAAGATTTATGGGGCTTTCACCCTTTCTAACCATTGCTGCTAATATTCTTTTTTAAAAAATAATATTATAAGTTCCCTGGCTCATTAAGTCCTTGACTAGCCCAATCTTACCACCTCTGAGAAATTTTATGTTGATGGGATGGCCTAGAATTTATATTTGGAGAAAACAATTTTTAAAAGAAGTGACAATATATTCACAGTGCACAGGATAAAATTATTTATTGAATAGACATTTGTGGAGCATCTATTATAACAGGGAAAATACTAGGCCCTGAAGACACAAGAATAAAATCAAGTGTTTACAACTTACAAAAGGAGAAAGACAAGTACACCACAATGTACGGCAATATTTATAGCACTGACATAAAGTAGGCATACAAATGGTGTTCGGTGGAGCAGTGAAGGACAAGGATCAGGACACAGGAACTCCATTTTGAACGGAGTATTAAAAGATGACTAGAATAAAATCTTAAAGAAATGATATGCTATGCATTCCACGAAAACAAAACAAAAAACACCAGTGTGCCTATCAGGATTCAAGCCACCTTGTAAATATCACTAATTACTCATATTAGGAACAGATTAGTCAACTCCATTAAAAAGCCACTGTCCATCCCTGCATAATGGTAGCTCTATGGATTTGTGATTCAGACCATATTCCCGCAAACCAACGCATTACTAAACTTTAACTAGACATCAGAATTGTTAAACAATAACAAAATAAAACTGAACAACTGAATAAAGCTGAAGCCCTGAGCAACCTAACTGGAAAAGGAGAAGACCCTTTTATAGGTCATAACACCTCCTGACCTGTATTTGGCAATCTGCTCCCCAACTGTCGACAGATAAGCAGCACAGCCCTCAAGGTTGGACACTGATCTTTGGTAAAGCAG
The DNA here is from genome assembly GCF_003255815.1 of Theropithecus gelada. Classification (NCBI taxonomy): domain Eukaryota; kingdom Metazoa; phylum Chordata; class Mammalia; order Primates; family Cercopithecidae; genus Theropithecus; species Theropithecus gelada. Next base: position 74,644,695 of record NC_037671.1, on the reverse strand, counting down.
GCATCCACCCCAGATGCTGCTGTCTCCCGTACACAGCCCTCAGAGCCAAGGGAGGCCTGGAACCTGAGAAGTTTATTTCCAATTTGGACAGCTGCCAATGCGTCTCATTTGAAGCATCCAGAGACAAGGGCCAGCCCAACCCACCATGCCAGGAGCCAAGGCAGCATTATCTTCTGTATGAGTTCCTGACCCAGAGGTGACCTGCACGATTTCTTCTGTGCCTGCTAAGGGCCATGGAAGAATTTGCTCAGCTCAGCTATTATGCAGACTCTAACCTCACCAGTGGCAACATGGCAACCACAAATCCCAAGTCCCGGGAGGATTATACTTAATAGAGAGAACTCACTGGTCTATTGGGACTATTGGCACTGCTGCAAAAACAGCACCTTCTTTACAATGTATAAATGATAATATCAAAGGATAATCCTGTATACATAAATAATTTCTCACCGGGCGTAGTGGCTCTCGCCTATAATCCCAACACTTTGGGAGGCTGAGGCAGGCAGATCATCTGAGGTCAGGAGTTCAGACAACCCTAGCCAACGTGGTGAAACCCCATCTCTACTAAAAATACAAAAATTAGCCAGGTGTGGTGGCATGTGCCTGCAATGCCACTTACTCCGGAGGCTGAGGCAGGAGAATCACTTGAACCCAGGAGACAAGAGGTTGCAGTGAGCCGAGACCGTGCCATTGCACTCCAGTAAAACTCCGTCAAAAAAAAAAAAAAAAAAAGTCATAATAATTTCTCAATAAACTCCCCCAGTTTTTTTTTTTTTTTTTTTTTTTTTTTTTTTTTTTTTTTTTT